>NC_046612.1:4607942-4787942 GCF_900324465.2 Anabas testudineus | reverse complement strand
CAGTATCAAGTATTGTTCCGAGTGAAGCAGCAGTACTATCAACAAGATAGTCCACTTGTGCTGGAGTTATGTTAGGAGGACTGCCCTCCTCTGTCTTGGTACATGGCTCTGAAATAAAAGATCCAATCAGTTCCTTAAATTTGTCGACGGCATTTTCACATCAACATCTACTGTAGTGAATCTTATCTGTAGGTGTAGTAAAGTTTAGTAGTGTAAATTCAAATGTAATTAAAAAATGGTCAGATAAAAGAGGGTTTTGGGGAAAAACTATTAACTGATCAACTTCCACACCGTATGTCAGAATAAGATCAAGGGTGTGGTTAAAACAGTGAGTGGGTTTATTTACATTTTGGGTAAAACCAATGGAATCTAATAGTGAATTAAATGCAGTGTTGAGGCAGTTATCAACATCTACATGGATATTAAAGTCACCCACTATAATGACTTTATCTGCACTAAGAACTAAATCAGATAGAAAGTCTGAGTAAGGGACAGGAGGACGGTACACATAACAAACAGGACTGGTTTTGGATTTTTCCAGTTAGGATCAGAGAGGCTAAGAGTGAGACTCTCATATGAATTAAAACTATGTTTAGGTCTGGGGTTGATTAACAAACTTGAGTGGAAGATTCCTGCTACTCCTCCACCCCAACCTGTGCTTCTAGGAACATGATAATTAACATGACTTGAGGGGGTCGACTCATTCAGAGAGACGTATTCATCCTGCTGCAGCCAGGTTTCAGTAAGACAAAATAAGTCTATTTGATGGTCAATTATCAAATCATTTACTAACAGGGATTTAGACGAGAGATCTGATATTTAACAGTCCACATTTGATTGTTTTCTTTTTATATTGTTCCAAGAGAGGGGTCGTCTTTATTTTTATTAGGTTTTTATGAATAACTCCTCTTGTGTTAGTTTTAGATATAAATAATTTAGGTACTCGGGGAGCAGACACTGTGTCTATAGGGTTATGGTAGTTTTTGGGGGGTGACGGCTGTAAGGAAGCTGCAGAGAGGTGTGTAAGACTGCGTCTCTGCGTCCTGGGCTCCACTCTGACATGTCAGGGTTTAGGTCGTCTAATAAACTGTCATATTTCTAGAGAGTTGAGAAGAACCATCTAAAGTGGGATGGATGCCGTCTCTGTTACAACCTGGACTGCCAGACGGCGACGAACATGTAGGAACAAAAATTAGGTTTATATAATAAAAGGGCAGCGGACACAGGGAACTAACACCAACAAAGTATCAAATAAAAGAGACTCGAAAACACGGTGGTGAAGTGCAAACAAAACCCTAAACAAACATACAAAGTGACAACTGAAAACACTGTGGGAACACAGGCAAAGGCATTATAAGGCACAAACGCTAACGGAACACAAACTCACGAATAAGAAAGAAAGTAGCAAACAAAATACACTCACACAAACTCACAAAAACATAAACTCACAGACGAAACCAAAGTCCAATAAACTGAAGTGAAGTCCGGGGTGATCCAAAAAGAGTGACAAACGAGTGGCATGGATCCATGAGAAGTGTGCAGCATGAAAGACATGAGCATGAATGTTGACAAACCAGCAATCAACTGAGGACTGAGGGGTGCTTATAAAATGGAGGGAGTAACAGGTGGAATGCAGCTGTAATTAGTCCGGTGAGCAAGAGTGGAGAGTGGAGGCAGTCCATACAGGGGTGTGGCAGGAGAGTGAAAGAGCACAACAAAACAAATTGTAACAGTCTCTTCTAATCAGCCCAGGTTTTCTCCAAAACGTTTTCCAATTGTCTATGTAGCCCACGATGTTTGCAGGACACCACTTAGACAGCCAGCGGTTAAATGACCACATGCGTCACTGGTCAGATTGGCAAGGGGTCCAGAGAAAACTACGGAGTCCAACATCGTTTTGGCAAAGTTACACACCGATTCAACGTTAATTTCAGTGACTTCCAATTGACGTAATCGGGCGTCATCGACTCCTGTGTGAATTTTTATCGTACTGTTTTTCCGTTTACCCTTAGACAGGAGTTTCAAATAGGACTCGACGTCACCCGCTCTGGCTCCGGGAATACACTTGACGCTGGAGTCTCTACTTCACGTTTCTCACTATAGAGCTGCCAATGACCAGAGTGGGTTTCTCAGCGGGTGTGTCGCTGAGTGGGGAAAACCGGTTAGAAACTGGACCTGGTCGTGGTGAACTTTGGGCGAGTGTCTGGGGTTATGCTTCCTACGGACCGTCACCCAGCTGGCCTGACTTCCCGGCTGCTTGGGAACTGCCGGGGGACAGCTAGCGGGAGCTAGGCTAGCTGGCTCCGCACCGGCTACGGGGACCTATGGGTGCGGAGCCGAGTCTCCAAATCAGTCAGCCTCCAAAGCTGCAAATAAAATACCTTTATTACAAATTCCCTTCTCACTAAAGGAGGCCGCGGAGAAACTAAACATATGACAAACTGAGCAAGAGAGAGCAGCAGGAGAAGAGGGAGAAAAAGAAGAGGGAGAAGCAGCCATGGCTAACAGAGCTAACAGACCTCACAACACAAGAAATTTAAGAATTTGGAGTATCCTTAAGTAACACAAGTGTACGTTACAACTCTCACGCCAGAAGTGCTCTTCACTAAAACTATGAATTTACTTTTAAGTTGGTATAAGTTGCTACCTAAAGTTGGCAACATGAGCTGCTTTCAGACATGCACTGGAACCATGAACATATCCAGACATTAACCAAGGGAGCTGTATGTGAGAACACTCATTTTGTAATGCATTTAAAAGATGGCGTTCATTCTAAAGTTTTATGTATTTAATGTATTTATGGAAATGAACAGTGCACTGTGCATGTGTGGAATTCCAGTGAGAGGTGTAACAGCTAATCAACAAAACAGGACCTGCTGCTATGTTGGCAGTCAAGCACTTCCCTCCATCTTTCTCTTCAAATTTTCTTTGTCTATTTCTCTTTCTGTTCAGTAAAACATCCACCAGTGGAGGTTACAGGTTACATAAGGACTTAAATGCTCTACCCGTGTTCGATCTTTCGATCTTAAAACAAACTTCAGGGTCACTTACTACATCTTCACAGACAATGAAAAGATGTTCCCAAGGTCAATTGTTGATATGTGTAAGTAGTGCAGCACTGCTGTGTCACTGAACATCTCATTCAACAATCAAATCATATACTGTGTGGGAAACCTCACTGCTGCTGGAGTCTGGAACATGCAATGAGTCAGTAAAACACAAGTTCCTGTACATTATCAATTAAAAAATACATTTAGTGCACGTCTGTAAGGACGTCCTGTGAGGGAACGGGATTGACGAGGACCAAACAGGTAGGAAAAAAAAAAAAGGAGGTTTTATTAACAAAAGGAGGGGACACAGGGAACTAACAAACACCAACAAAGTATCAACTAAAAGAGACCTGAAAACACGGTGGACAAACACAAACAAAACATAAACTGACAGGCAAAGTAACAACTGAAAACCTACAAAAACCAACCGACAAACTAGACGTACAAGGTAACAAACAAAAATCACTGCACAAGGCAGGAGAACATTATCAAACAGACGAACCAACAGTACAAAGTATCAACTCAAAATGCTGCGGAAACGCAGACAAAACAATTCAAACTTACAAACCAAAAACAGAGAGATGCCTCACGGAAAAACAGACAGACTGACCAGATTCGTGGAGGAGAAGTGTTAGAGCATGAATGAATGATAACAAACCAGCACTGAACAGAGGACTGAGGGGAGCTTATAAAACAAACCAACAGCAACAGGTGAAATGAATGAGTGAATTAGTCTGGTGAGTGGAGTGGAGGAAGTCCATGCATGGGTGTGGCAGGAGAGGGAGCAATGAACAAAAACATAACAGATAGGGCCAGAGGCCTGAATCCTGACACGTCCATGTTTTGCTTGTACATTTCATTTATCACCCGAGCAAAGGGGGGAACCAGTAGAATTCTTTCATACATTTAGTTTTTTGTCAGAGGTTTCTAAACACCATTTGCTTTATGTTACATAACATACTATTTTGTGTAACAAATGACAAATTTTCTGAATAATATTTACTTTGATGCTGCAGCTGGTAGAGCTCTTTGTAATTGCTTTATAGGCCTGATGTAGTTTGGACTACGATTACTTTACACTTGCTCGTAATTTCTTTCCTTGAAATAACAAAGTGTTACCTTACCTTAACCAAAAACTACCTCTATTACTGTTTCATAAGTGATTTTATTATCTCAATTTGTAATGTCATTAGTAGCTGCTGTCAAGTATCTTAAAATGAGTACAGAACTTGAGTATAAGGGCTTAGTTATACTCTCCACTGCTGTTGATCTGTACAATATATCTCTATATCTATCTCTGTAGATAAATGGGATCATTATTGTCATCTTACAATGACTTACAATGCTCATGGCATCAGGGAAAAAAATACAGTGATAGAAAAATATTCAGTACATTCAGGCAGTCAGCTGCTATGGCAGTCAAGCACTATGCTCCCTCCCTCTCCTCCCATTTTCCTTCTCTCTAAATTTTCTCTTTCTCACTGTTCAGTAAAACATCCACCAGCGGAGGTTACAGGTTACATAAGGACTTTAATGCTCTACCTGTGTTAGGTTCGATCCTAAAACAAACTTCAGGGTCACTTACTACATCTTCACAGACAATGAAAAGATGTTCCCAAGGTCAATTGTTGATATGTGTAAGTAGTGCAGCACTGCTGTGTCACTGAACATCTCACTCAACAATAAAATCATATACTGTATGTGGGAAACCTCACTGCTGCTGGAGTCTGGAACATGCAATGAATCAGTAAAACACAAGTTCCTGTACATTATCAATTAAAATACATTTAGTGCACGCTCTGCAAGGACGTCCATGTTTTGCTTGTACATTTCATTTATTACCTGAGCAAAGGTGGGAACCAGTAGAATTCTTTTATATTTTGTGAGGAAATGGGACTGACGGGACCAAACAGGTAAGTACGGAAGGAAATATTTATTAATCAAAAGGCAGGGATGCGGTAGCTAACAAACACAAAGTAACAACATAAAGAGACCCGAAAACATGGTGGAAAAGTACTAACTAGAGGCACCAGGAGAGCTGACTGGGTGGCGCCGGGCGGCTGGCCCGACGGCAGGGACTGGACAGGCAGGGACTGGACAGGCTGGGACTGGACAGGCTGGGGAGGAGATGACACACCCTCTGTGTCAATCTGCCCCGAGACTGGAGAGGTGGTAGGAGAGCTGGTTAGAGTGAGAGCTGACATTGTAGGAGGCGACGAGAAGATGCCCATGACAGGCAAAAACTCTAATGACATACATGTTACGAACTGACTGACGGGGACCAAACGGGCAAGAACAAAAGGATATTTATTAGAAAAAGAGCAAGGGACACAGGGAACCAACACCGACAAAGTATCAACTAAAGACCCAAAAACACGGTGGAGAGACAAACAAAACCATAAACTGACATACAAAGTAACAACGGAAATCACTGCGGAAGGCAGGCAAACAAGAACAAACATACAGAGCTAACTAGACAAAGTAACAACGAAAAACCACGTACTAACGTGGACAAGAACTATAAGACAAACTAGATGTACAAAGTAACAAACAAAAGTACACTGCAGACAGGCGGGGGGAGGGAGGCCCGGAAGAGGGCCCGAAACACCAGACCGGGCGGGCGGAGGGAGGCCCGGAGGAGGGACCGGGCGCAGCAGACCAGGAGTGCCTCCGGCGAACAGGACTGGAGAGACGACGAACCAGAAAGCTGGGCCTCGGGCGGACGGCCGGGAGGCGACGAACCAGAAGACAGAGCCTCGGGCGGACGGCCGGGAGGCGACGAACCAGAAGACAGAGCCTCGGGCGGACGGCCGGGAGGCGACGAACCAGAAGACAGAGCCTCGGGCGGACGGCCGGGAGGCGACGAACCAGAAGACAGAGCCTCGGGCGGACGGCCGGGAGGCGACAAACCAGAAGGGAGAACCCGAGACCCTTGAGCCGGCTGGAGAACTGGGGACTGGAAAGCCAGCCGGAGAGCAGGCCGAGGACCCCCAGGCCGGGGGCCAGGATACGACCCACGAGGCAGGAGACCCCCAGGCGGACTGCCTGACGGCGACAAACAAGGCTGGAGAGCCCCGGGCGGACTGCCCGGCAGCGTCAAACTTTGAGCCAGCTGGAGCTGAGGGGCCAGAACAGGACCACAGTTCTCAGGGGGCCCCCAAGGGGACAGGAGCAGGGTGGTGGCGTCCTCATTGTCATCCCACCACATCTCCTGGGATGACAAACAAAGGTCAAATTGAGGAGACGGCGACCTCTGCGTCGACCCGTCTGGGAACCGGACCGGAGCAGCGGCGGCTGCAGGGACCGGAGCAGCAGCCGAGACCAGAGCAGCGGCGACTGCAGCAGCCAAGGTGGAGCCGGATCCGTGACAGAAACAGGAGCCGGATCCGTGACAGAAACAGGAGCCGGATCCGAGACAGGAACAGGAGCCGGATCCGAGACAGGAACAGGAGCCGGATCCGAGACAGGAACAGGAGCCGGATCCGAGACAAAAACGGCATCGGCTGCGGGACTAACAAGAGCAGCAGCGGGAGCTGCAGGGCTAACAAAAGCAGCATGGGTAGCGGCAGGGCTAACTAAAACAGCATTAGTTGCGGGACTAACAGAAGCAGCATGGGCTGCGGAACCAACAGAAGCAGCAGTAGCTGCAGGACCAACAAAAGCAGCAGTAGCTGCAGGACCAACAAAAGCAGCAGTAGCTGCAGGACCAACAAAAGCAGCAGTAGCTGCAGGACCAACAAAAGCAGCAGTAGCTGCAGGACCAACAAAAGCAGCAGTAGCTGCAGGACCAACAAAAGCAGCTTCGGCTGCAGAACCAACAAAAGCAGCACTAGCTGCCGGACTAACAAAACCCAGATCCACGGATGTAGCTGACCTTGGAGCCCAGGGAGCCTTACGCCTACGACGAGGACGTCGGCACTTGCTGGGAAACCCCATCCATAAAGCCAGTCGAGTTCCCTCATATAGCGAGTACTGGGCGTTACTAATTACTGGAGGCTGGCTAACCGAATAACCACTCCGGAGATCTAACTCCGGAGCTGACTGGGCCTTAACACTAGAACTACGACAGACAGGTCAAATGACAATATACCTAGGAGCCCGGCAAGGTGGCCAAATGACAACCTGGCCCCCTGTGGACAGCTGCTTTTATTATGTAAAGACGGTCGTTACCGGCACATGTCGGGGTGGGGGCAGGGTTGTCGCTGACTCACCACAAGAGGAAGGGAGGCCGGCTGAAGCTCTGCCTCACCAAGACATCTTACACATCTTCTTCCTTCTCCAAAGCGGAATGACAAGTCGTCTTTGGTGCTTTATCCGTTCGTCACATAACAAATACATAGAACTAACGAACACATCCACACAGTGAGACACGTAGCGGGACCGGACACCGGAACACGCCGTCAAAGCAGTTCAACAAAGAGGGACGACAAGTTGTCTTTGTCTCTAAACTGGGTCCAGTTCTCCAGTGCAGTGTTATGATGCCAATGTTACAGTGAGGACATTCTTTCATGGAGAGCGACCAGTGGCGGAATGAGGGAATTCCATGGTCGCAATAATGGCTGGTTTGTTCTGTTACGAACTGACTGACGGGGACCAAACGGGCAAGAACAAAAGGATTTATTAGAAAAAGAGCAAGGGACACAGGGAACTAACACCGACAAAGTATCAACTAAAGACCCAAAAATACGGTGGAGAGACACAAACAAAACCATAAACTGACATACAAAGTAACAACGGAAATCACTGCGAAAGGCAGGCAAACAAGAACAAACATACAGAGCTAACTAGACAAAGTAACAACGAAAAACCACGTACTAACGTGGACAAGAACTATAAGACGAACTAGATGTACAAAGTAACAAACAAAAGTACACTGCAGACAGGCAGGCAACTCACAAACAAACTCACAAAAACAAACTCACGAGCAAAACCAAGGTCCAACAAAGTGCAGTCCAGAACGAAATAAACAAGAGTCCCTGAGTATCCAAAAAGAGTGACAAACTGACGAACAAGTGGCGTGGATCCATGAACAGTGTGTATAATGTCAATGAGCATCAATGAACGATGTGTGAATGTCAACAAACCAGCACCGAACTGAGGACTGAGGGGTGCTTATAACATGGAGGGATGACCAGGTGAACTGAGTGAGTCAATTAGTCCAGTGAGTGAGAGTGGAGAGTAGAGGAAGTCCATATATGGGCGTGTGGCAGGAGAGTGAGACAGAACAAAAAAAAAACCCACAGACCAGGGCAGAGGGAGGAACTGTAACAGAACCCCCCCGGCAAGGGGCGGATCCCAGACGGCCCCAAACAAACCAGGACGGGCGGGGGGAGGAACTGTAACATTACAAAGTACCAACAAAAACCACACACTAAAGCGGACATAAAACTAACAGACAAACTAAAGTACAAAGTGACAAACCAATATTACTGTGGAAGGCAGGCAAACGGGAACAAACATACAAAACTAACAGAACAAAGTAACAACGAAAAATGCTGCATAAACGCAGACCAAATAATTCAAACTAACAAACAAAACAGAGGTTCCTGACGGACAAACAAACTGACCAGATTCATGGAGCATTAACGATGAGGTTGACAATCAACAAACCAGCAACGAACTGAGGACTGAGGGGTGCTTATAAAATGGAGGGATGCACAGGTGAACTGAATGAGTCAATTAGTCCAGAGTGTGGAGAGTGGGGGAAGAGGAAGTCCATATGTGGGTGTGGCAGGAGGGTGAGACACAGAACAAAACAAAACCAAACCAACAGATAGGGGCAGAGGGAGGAACTGTAACATATACTCTCCACTGCTGTTGATATAGTAGTACTGTGTACAATATATCTCTATATCTATCTCTGTAGATAGATGGGGTCATTATTGTCATCTTACAATATGCCCATGGCATCAGGGAAAAAATACAGTGATAGAAAAATATGAAGCTGAAGCTGCATGGCAGGAGGAGAGTCACTTCAACAAGTACAGACACATTTCACTCATGTGCACACTTTCTTTGTTTCTTTGTTTTCCTGTCATGTTAATATCAACATTAATACCTACTAATACTAATACCTGTCTCTCTGTCACGCAGGTACCTGCTGTACAACAAACCAACCAAGGTGCTGTCTCCAGAGTACCTGTGGTCAGATTATGATAAGGTACCAGCAGACATCAAAGTGGTCAGGATCTCCCAGCTGATCAAGGACTATAAAGTGCAGACCAATGGTGGACAATGATCAAGTATCATTGACCCCGTAAAACAGGGCCTGCTATTCTGGTTAAACCTACTTTACTAACCACGGACACCTCCACACACATTTTTTTGGCAAAGGACCATTAGCTTTTACCTGATGGTGCCTTTGTCCAGAAGCACTGCAGCAACATAAACAGATTTCAAACATGCACTGGAACCATAAACATATCCAGAGATTAACCAAGGGAGCTGTATGTGAGAACACTCATTTTGTAATGCATTTAAAAGGTGGGGCTCATTTCAAAGCATTATGTATTTCCTCTATGTATGGAAATGAACACTGCACTGTGCATGTGTCGACTTCAAGTGAAGAGGTAATTAACAAAACAGGACCTGCTACTTAAATCTACTTCACTAACGACGTACACGTCCACACCCATTTTTTTGGCAAACGTCCATTAGCTTTTACCTGATGGTACCTTTCTCCAGCAGCACTGCAGCAACATAAGCTGCTTTCAAACATGCACTGGAACCATGAACATATCCACACATTTTGTCTTCTTCTCTTTCAGCTTTTTTCATCTTTTGCACCTTCTACACTCACACCAGCCAACCTCATGTCCTCTGTTATGACATCCATAGTCCAATTTCCACCGGCACCCTGTAAGTTAACAGCATCGGTGGCGGTCGTTGTTAACCCGGGCCTCAACCGATCCAGTTTGTCCATAACATTTTTATGGACAATTTGCATGGTTGTTTTTTGCAGGTTTTACGATGCTCTTCCTGACGCAACCCTCTCTATTTATCCGGGCTTGGGTCTGGCACAGAAGTCACTGGCTTGCAACGCCTGTGGCTCGATTGAGAACACTCATTTTGTAATACACTTAAAAGATGGGGCTCATTTCAAAGCATTATGTAATTCACATATTTATGGAAATGAACAGGGCACTGTGCATGTATGGACTTCTAGTGACACGTGTTACAGTTAATCAACAAAACAGGGGCTGCTGCTATGTTGGCAGTCATGCACTATGCTCCCTCTCTCTCCTCCTCTCCTCCTCTCCTCCCATTTTCCTTCCCTCTATCTTTCTCTTCAAAATTTCTTTCTCTATCTCTCTTTCTGTTCAGTAAAACATCCACCAGCAGAGATAACAGGTTACAGAAAAACTTAAATGCTCTACCTGTGTTAGGTTCGATCTTAAAACGGAGCCAATGCTCGAAGTTTAGTTTATGTTTTTCTTTTTCTTTTTCTTTTTTCGTTTAGCTTGGCAGTATCCCAGTTACAAACATAGTTTACAAGACAGTAACCTTTAAATGATGGCGCGCTACATTTCCAAGACTCATATTTTGGTTAGTTTTGCCTTCCTAGCTGTCCTCTTGGGGTAAGTCTTTTATCTATGAAAAAAGAGTTTTATGTCTGTACTGCACTAAAATTAAGTTTTTTTTAAACAAATGTTTTGCTAGGTTAGAGGTTTTAATTAAACCAGCCGTATTAATGTTATATAATATTATGTAAGTAATTTTTATACATACAAATATTCTTCATCTGAGATTAAAATGACTTCAAAATGAAAATTAAAATAAACTATCACTACTACTTTCAACCTAATTACCAGTTAGGTTGAAAGTTGTGCTACATGTTCAGGAGTTATATTTTTAGTTTTTCCTCTTCTTATCATGATAGGATTTTTATGACGTAACAGCTGAAATTTTTGATGCACTACCCCTAAAATGTTTTTTATAAAGAGAATAAAAGATGAAACCTAAAACAGCAGCAACATTACCAAATATTTGATTTGACTAATTACACTTTGAGACTTAAAAAACATAATTTAGCTCACTGATTTAGACTCAGGCTGTTTGTATTCCAGTTCATATAAAGTGCCTCTCCTCAAGTGAGATGGTAAATTATTTACAAAGTCATACAGTGTTTAGTTAAAATAACTAACTGTAAATCATTTACATTTAATAAATACATTTTATTATGTTAATGAATTAACATGTATATGGAAAATCACAGTTTCCATAACAAATAAAACAGATGTTCAGAGCCTGCATGTTCATGTCTGAACATGTGTGTTTAATTATACAGAAACCTGAAGAGTGGCACCTCCTGAAACCAAAGGTGATCTAAACAAAATTAAACTTTAAATGATCCAAATGGCTTCTACATTACTAATAGTATTGTTTGTGTATGTGGATTGTCTTGCACAATCTTCCATAAATAAAGAATCATGGAGAGCACGTTGATGTTAAAGTTTAATTCCTGTAGCTCTTTTACACGGTTCTCTGGTCGACTTATGTTGAAATCAGCAAACAGTGTTTGCTGCTGTAAAAACTCCTACTGGATTTTACAAGGGTACAGAATGTTTGACTGTCTGACAGTTTCTATATGTTTATAACATAGTGCAATAAAAAAAGACCTATATTTCATGTGTATAAAAAATATTTAGTTTACTTGGCTGTGAAATTTAATCTCTACACAATGAAGAGTTAACTGAGTTCAGATTATTTTAGCCCTAGTTGTGGTTAATTAATTAGTAGCCGCCTTATTTGTTTCATCCGCAATATTTGTGTCTTGAAGTTAGTTTCACTTTTGTGCTAAGCAGCAAACTTAAAATTCCCAAACTAAAACAACAAATCAACAATAACAACAGATTACAGTAAAAAAAACTCTGGAATCATAATCATATAACACAAATACTATGTTCTTCTATGTTAGTAAAATTGGAAATATGGTAAAATATTATAACACATTGGAAATAAATTTAGCTGAAAGATAAATATGTATGTAATTGGTGTATAAAAATATTTAGTTTACTTGGCTGTGAAATTTAATCTCTACACAATGAAGAGTTAACTGAGTTCAGATTATTTTAGCCCTAGTTGCGGTTAATTAATTAGTAGCCGCCTTATTTGTTTCATCCGCAATATTTGTGTCTTGAAGTTAGTTTCACTTTTGTGCTAAGCAGCAAACTTAAAATTCCCAAACTAAAACAACAAATCAACAATAACAACAAATTAGAGTAAAAAAAACTCTGGAATCATAATCATATAACACAAATACTATGTTCTTCTATGTTAGTAAAATTGGAAATATGGTAAAATATTATAACACATTGGAAATAAATTGAGCTGAAAGATAAATATGTATGTAATTGGTGACATTTTAAAAAGAAACCTTGTTTGTTTCCATGGTATTACCAGGGTTTTAACATGTCCACGTAGTGATACCGTCTCTTCTCAATGCAATGAATGTACAACACTGGATGTAACTGTGCATTTTTGTTGTGTAGAATACAAAGAATTACCACATCACATGTCCTTAGACTGTTTTAAGGCAATTAGCATTAGGGTGTACTGGAAAATACTGTCTTAATATATAGATGGTACATAATTAAAGTAGGGAAATACCAAATTAACATTTGTACACTACAACTGAGAAATAGATGAGATGATTTGATGAACTTGATGACCTAAATTAAAGCTGCGTATTACAGAATATAGATCAATAACAGCACAATTGATCAGTAATAGTGAACGTTTCTTTTTTCTTTATTTATCTACTTATGTGTTGGAATTACCTGCTAGTCTACTATAGGTTTCCACATACTCACTGGGTAAATGCTTAGTAAGGGGAATGTAAAAGGAAGAATTACAAGAGAGTGCTTTTTGTATTTTTTATGCATGTAAATAGGTCTAAAATATCTAATTTGATTTGATTTGTAAAGTTTGTAACTTCCACTGTGCTCATTCTGATCAGTCTTTGATTCACATTTTTTTGTATAGGACCATCTACATCTATTTCTACTCAGGATATGCATTCTTCACAAGGTAAACTTTCTGTAATACAGAGTTAATGAATGGATTCAAATGTGTCGAGTATCAAATTAACCTTTCAGTCATGTAGTTAAACCCACTCAACTGCTGAGTTGAGAAGGAGAATGAAATGAATATAACAAAACAAGCATTGTTACTATTAATGTTAATTCTGTTTCTGTGTGAAGCTTTTGCCAGCCATGTGCAGATAACACAGAGAAAGACTGCCCAGACAACAGTAGGTGGAGGATTGGAGACCTAAAAATGCAAACTAGGTGATAACCTGCTTTTCTTTTGATTAACAGACAGGAACAATGTTTTAAACTTGCCGAAGTAGACATGAAGAGGAGGAAGTAGGCGGCAGTCACAGTTTGAAGCTACAAAGCCAAAAGCTTACATATTATTGAAGTACTACAGTATTTCAAGCTCAGTGCCTTACACCTTGTATGCTGTCAACCTGGTCATGTGTACCTGCCTGTTCCTGAGTTTCTGATTAACGCATGAATATAAAAAATTCCCTGACCAAGAATAGATGAAAAGATTTTAATACTTATTATATGATATGAAGGTTTGCATGAATCTAAAAACACAGTACACAGCAACACCACTGTTCTTTAAATGAAGAGTCAGTATTGGTATATTTATAGTTATTTTGAGTAATGTTTTTATTTTACATTTTGATTTGACTGGATCTTTCGTTTTGTTTTTCAGTCTGAAATATGCTCAGCCAAGCACACAGAAAGGGTAAGCATGAAATAACAAATGACGGAACATCAAATTTAAAAGAAACATCAAGGTGCTAAAAAGCAAATGATGAAACTGTAAATTTAAATCAAGTGTGATAAAACACTTACAGGGAATTTCTTCAAATTGGGTACAACTGTCCAAAGGTCAAAGGTCACAGTCAGCTCATGTTCATCCAACAAATGTTTTTGGGTCCTTCATACATCTGTCTCATTCCCATGACTGTGCTATCCCAGGAACACCTTGAGTTGAGGTCTCAAAGATGAACTGAGGAGATTTTAGTGGTTAAAGTCAGGATCACTGTGACCTCACATTTGTTTCAGGCTTGTAAACACAATAGCTAAGGAACACCTGGAGGAATGAATGTAAACTGCAATCTGACTTTGCAGAGACATACAACCATGAAGAGTTTGTTGTGGTTTTGAATTAGTATTGATCCTAATGTTGGTTGGTTGTTGGTTACTCTAGTAGGAAAGTGGACTAGTACACACCATAAATATATTTTTGTGTGAAAGATAATTATTCAGTTTTGTTTATTCAACTTTTTCCAGTAATTTACTGATGATGGAAAAATTCTCTATAATTAGTCTATAATTACAGATTTTATTCTTATTCTTAAAAATGTATAATAGCAGTTAATTTGAGGAAGCTACAAAAGGTTCTAGGATTTGGTAGAAGAAAAGGTCTGTTCAATGGTGGTGAACATTAGAGATAGTGTCATGGCTTAGGCTGCATGGCTGCTACTGGAACAAGCTCACCATGTTTATGTTTAACTCATGATGGCAGCAGAATGAATTCAGACATGTACTTAAACGTTTATTTATGTATTCAAGATGTTTTTTCTTTGTTCTCCCCCAGACGTACAGATGTGAACCCAGTGACAAACTGGAACGCTCCTCTGGTTTGGGAGGGAACCTTTGATCCGGTGGTTATTGATGCAATCTATAAGAAAATGGACCCACGAGTAGCTGTGGTGGTGTTTGCTGTTGGAAAGTAGGTACACATTTTCTAAGGTATCATCACTCCTTCAAGGAGAAATTTAAAGCTATAGACTTTTTTCAAGTGCGTCTTATCATTGTTTATCTTATTTTGATTGTTATCAAGATTCAATGATTATTGGACTTTGCTTCTGTCCATCTGAACAGATATACGCGTTTCCTGAAGGGCTTCCTGGAGACAGGTGAAAAGCACTTTCTTGTTGACTTCAGGGTCACTTACTACATCTTCACAGACAATGAAAAAGATGTTCCCAAGGTGAGTTGTTGATATGTGTAAGTAGTGCAGCACTGCTGTGTCACTGAACATCTCATTCAACAATCAAATCATATACTGTATGTGGGAAACCTCACTGCTGCCGGAGTCTGGAACATGCAATGAGTCAATAATAAAACACAAGTTCCTGTAGATTATCAATTAAAATACATTTAGTGCACGCTCTGGAAGGATGTCCATGTTTTGCTTGTACATTTATGACCTGAGCAGAGGTGGGAACCAGTAGAATTCTTTCATATATTTAGTTTGTTGTCAAAGGTTTCTAAACACCATTTGCTCTATGTTACACAAAACACTGTTTTGTCACAGCATCTCCCTTCAGCTACAAAAAATACAGTTATTGTGTCGAAACTTATTTTCTTGATGACGTCAACTATTATATTATTATATTATGAATCTTATTAGAAATTGTTAATTCATTTTATGTGAGTAGCCACGTTTCTTCTTTTGTTATTTGACTGGTCAGGTTGAACTGGGTAAGGGCCGCAAGATCTCAGTTGTCACAGTTCCTAGTGCAAACCGCTGGCAGGATGTTGTACTTGGGAGGATGAAATGGGCTACCATCACCATTGACAAACAGGTAAGAAGTGATAAACTGGACACAGTGCAAAGGCCAATGACTTTTTATGTTGTGCTTATAAATTTTTACTACATGCTTTGTACTAGTTAGTCAAAATACATATGGTTATTTTTGTAATTAACAAAAGAGATTCATGACTTACTCATTGTAATACGCACATAAACATTTAAATATGATGGTTCATGTTTGTCTTTTATTTAGTTATCTGCGTTGTGCCCGTTCTGTCATGTTTTCAGATCCGTCATGAAGCAGATTATCTTTTTATGATGGACATCGACAGTGTCTTTCACGGCCGTTTTGGAGCTGAGTCTCTCAGCCAGTTATCTGCTGTGCTTCATCGCGGCTACTACAAGGTTTTACTGCTATTCAGTATATTTGATTTTTATTACTTTTACGTTAATTGCTATGAATATGATGTGATATTTTTGTCTTTATATTTCCTTTTTCACTTAGACAACCAGAGAGAAGTTTCCATATGAGCGTCGGGCCAAGTCCAGGGCATACATACCTCTGGATGAAGGAGATTATTATTATACTGCTGCTGTCTGGGGTGGATACCTGGAGGACATGTACAAGCTAGTTAGGTAACTAAAACTAAATATAGTATATATTTTTTTATTATTCTAGTTTCAAATTGAGATTGACATCATAATAAAAATTGTGACTGGTTAGAGTGAGAGCTGACAATACACTTTCGATACTATAAGTATTTATAAGTTATATACTTATATATACTTATACTATAAGTTGAGAAGTCCTTTCTCTAAAATGTTTAAAACTGTGCAGAAATATTCTTTTACAAATTAAGGTTATGCATTGATGACACTTTGATGCTGCAGCTGGTAGAGGTGGAGCTCTTTGTAATTGCTTTATAGGCCTGATGTAGTTTGGACTACGATTACTTTACACATAACAAAGTGTTACCTTAACTCAACCCAGTGCTTCTCAATTATTTTCTGTTACGCCCCCCCAGGAAAAAGTCGTCATATTTCCTTGTCTCAGCTTTCGGGTGACTTTTGTTTGTCTCATTATCTCCGTCTCTGTCCGCCTTTCTTTTCATCCCTGTTAAATATTTTTTCATGGTGTCTCTTGAGGGTTTGTTCACTACACTTCTTCAAACTTCCCGCTCCATACTCGGCGCAATAACACCATAGAGCTAATACTCTGCGCACACTCTGACAATGAGAGCGCCACTCCCATCTACTGTGCTGGATGTGCAATTACACTTTATTTTAGTACGGCCAAAAAGCATGTTTCCTGGGGTCACACGTGCCCCCCCTAGCCCCACTATTTGAGAAGCACTGCCTTAACCTATAACTAAACTACTTCTACTATTACTCTTTCATAAGTGATTTTATTATTATCTCAATTTGTAATGTCATTAGTAGCTGCTGCCAAGTATCTTAAAATGAGTACAGAACTTGAGTATATGGGCTTAGTTATACTCTCCACTGCTGTTGATATAGTAGTACTGTGTACAATATATCTCTATATCTATCTCTGTAGATAGATGGGATCATTGTTGTCATCTTACAATATGGGAAAAAAGGGAAAAAATACAGTGATAGAAAAATATGGTCATTCAATACAGTCGGGCAGTCAGGTGAGCTCAGTGGAAGTCTTTGTATTTATTTGCTTTGTGTAATTCAGGTTTTGATTTTTGGTGACTTTTTGTTTGGATTTGTTTGTTTGAAATCTGGCAACAGTATCTTGTCTCACAGTTAAACCTCTTTTATTTCATCAGATACTGTTACGAGGAGTCAGAGGTGGACGCCAAGAATGGCATTGAAGCTGCATGGCAGGAGGAGAGTCACCTCAACAAGTACAGACACACTTCATTCATGTGCACACTTTCTTTGTTTCTTGGTTTTCCTATCATGTTAATATCAACATTAATACCTACTAATACTAATACCTGTCTCTCTGTCACACAGGTACCTGCTGTACAACAAACCAACCAAGGTGCTGTCTCCAGAGTACCTGTGGTCAGATTATGATAAGGTACCAGCAGACATCAAAGTGGTCAGGATCTCCCAGCTGATCAAGGACTATAAAGAAGTGCGGCCCAATGGTGGAAATTGATTATGTGTGAATTTAGTGTTCATATAAAACTTTCTTATTAAATAATAATAAAACAAAAATATAAATTCACATAGTTGGTAAGGGCTGCTATAACTTTCTATCTTGGATACTTAGATGTGTGGGATGAAGGATTTTAAAAGTTGTACAATGCTGTGAAAACAAAAATTCTGTTTTTCTGTTTTAGTGCATCTCAAGCTAAACAGACCCCAATACCTAAAAGGCTAAAAGACTTGTTATACTTTGTATTTTATCCTTCTTTTTAATGTTTTTATTTACAAACATAAGCATTAACATTAGCACACTGGTGTTAGCTGCCAGGTCAAACATGTATTTAAAAAAAAGCAAGTTATCAAACGATCAATAATGACAGTTTGGAGACTAATTACTATGATAAATTTTAACCTATAAAAACTTCAGTTTAGCTCCACATCTCCATGAAAACGGGGAAATAAAACTAAATTTTGTTTCACTAACATTACATTTTAAATAAATTTTATTACCTCTGTTTGATTCTGAGAAATTGATTATTTGTTTTTGGCTTGTGACTTTGATTAAATTCTGTTTGCTGCTCACATGAAGAGAATAAAAGAATTTAAAAAATTAACCATGGGATTATTTGCTTTCAGACAATATGGAGGTGCAGCAATTCTCCCCTGTAGGTGGGCTTTCATCAGACATCGCATTTCATTTCCAAATAAGAGTTAGGAATAGTTTTTTATGTAGGTTGGTTATCCAGACAGGTATAGTCATAAGCATAAAGCAAACATGTGAAACAGTTTCTGTGTGATACATGACTGTGTGCGTTGTGTGTCAATGGTCTTGCCCACAAATAGTAGTTTCCTGTCTATTCAGCTGTGGCCACAAGATGTCTCTGTGAACAGTGACCATGTCTTGTCAAAGTGTTTGAAGCTTCTCTGTGGCAGCTGATCCAAGTCTCCAGGTAGACTATGCACCTGTGTGTTTAACTGAGTTCTGAGACTTTATGACAAGCTCCCGTGTTCACAGTAGTTCAGAACTAAGGTGTGGACCAGCCCTGGCTGTTCATCTGTTGCCTTGAGACCCACAACAGTCTGCAAACAGTTTCCTGAACTGCAGTATTTGAGACAGAGCGATGAAAAAGACTTGCTAAAACATCCCAATTCTGCACCATAACAGTTAGGCAAACTTTACCTCTACCAGCAGACTACTAGCAACACTTTTCTTCCTCCTATGAGTCCAACTCCAATCTGCTATCTATATCCTGTAGGGCTCTGCATCAATCCTCTGTGGTATCCACGGTAACAGACCTAAAAAAACATACATACTTTCTGACTAGTGGGTCAATGTTCAAAATAGCATCTGCAGAGATGTTTCCCCTCTGACGGTCTAAACATCTCACTCATCGAGGTTAAACCATAAACACACCATCTCCTGTGAAGCTTTTCAACAAACAAAAGTTACTGGAAACTGCCGCTTGCTCTCGTTTGTGAAGCAAGGTTAATTTTGACACTCATATCCTGCAAGTCAATATATCTGCCACCACTTCAGTTGCTGTATTACTAAATACACTATCATGAACGTATTTCTTTAAAGTGAACTGTATTTTGTTAGAAAAATTATCAAAACACAAAGAAGACAGAGTCTGATGTAAGTCTCGATTGAGTAGGTTTTGTTTGCGCAAGGAGCCAAACCAGTACAAGTGGGATGTACAAGGTCTACTGACTTTATTTGACTATTACAAAATCTTCATACAGAAAAATAAACACAGATATCTTAGACAGGCTTTGATTGTTTCTTATCATCCTTGGTGTCGGGTATCAGCACATCATTCTGCCTAACCCTACAATCCTATCTTCACATTCTACATCAAACGTTTCAGCGGGTGCTTTCCTTTAGTGAAACATACAGCATTTTTCAGTCAGTGAGCAACTTACTATAACATTTTTCTGCCATATTAAAACTAACTCTTACTTGTTTTTGTGCTTTTGTTTTTAACACTTCCATTACTCATATGGCTTTCTCTTATTGGTGTTCTGTTATTGGTGAGCTTCTGTCTCGCCCCACCCTTGCTTACTTTTACTTCCTCTCTTGCCAAACCTCCATCTTAGCTCATCTGAACTATTGATCAGAAAACTATCTATAAATGATTCAGAAAACTGGTATGTTACGCCACATTTCTAGGACCAATATTTTGTTCAGTTTTATATTCATTTTCATCCTCGTGTTGGGGTAAGTCTTTTATTTGTAATATTGTAAGATATGTGTCCTGTTTCCTATTTTACTGTAATAAACATATGCAAATGGAAAAACTATGTAATTGGCTTGAGAAAATGTTGTATAAAGACTGTAACAAGTAAGAGGGCAACGGTAACAATGCATTTTTGATCTCCATTGCTAGAGTTTCAAGATGTTAGTTTGATAATTCACTACTATTAATGATAAGTTATGTACAAGATTTGTAAGGCACATTCCCACAACTGGATTAAATGTGAAAATGGAATAAACTATGTAATTGGCTTGAGAGGTCAAACCAAATAGGCAACATGCGAAAATTAAAAACCTGAATTTTAAACTTACAGTTATGACCACGAAAGCAGAACTTCTCCTGCTCCTGTGTTGTAACTGAAATGTTGGCTTAGACAAAAGATTGGTACCGGAAGAGGAAATGTAGTAATATATCATACACGCACATGTACTTTGTTCAGACTTTCAGTAACAATTGCCGTAGTAAAGTAAAAAAAAATATCTTTCTGTTGAGAGAAGAAGATTAGAAAAGACAGAAAGAATGGTAAAAATAGTCTTTCAGCTCTCAGTTGTCTTCTCTGCAAGGAAGGTAATCGACGGCGTTGATCAAGTGTAGATTACTGGTTAGAACGACATTCAGGAAATCATGAGGAGGCCAGGTCTGCCAGTTTAGAGAGCAGAGAGTGGAGAGGAATAGGGACAACTGCCTGTGGTCGTGGATCAGACCTGCATAAAATCAAGGAGGAACTTTGGACCATTATTCCTGCAGAACTGCTTTAGCTCTGTCAGATTTGTTCTTTGGCAAACTTCACGTGTGCAGCAATGTTCATTTTAGCAAGCAGTAGCTTCCATCGTGGTGTCCTGTCATAGACACCCTGCTGGTTCAATGTTTTACCTACTGTAGACTCATGTACATAGATGTTAGCCTGTTCCAATGATGCCTTCAAATCTTTGACTGTCTCTCTGGGTTGTTTCTTTACGTCATTGATGAGCGTTTATTGTGCTCTTGGGGTCATTCTGACTGGTCGCCCACTTCTTGGTAGAGTAGCCACAGTGCCAAAGTGTCTCCATTTGTTTTGTTGATTGTTTGATGAGAATTGCAATAGATTGGTGCAAAAATACCTGTTACCAAATTTATCAAAGATAGTAAAGTGTTTTGTTTCTGTGGCCATATGCTGTGTGCTACTACACAGTATCTATTAATTTGTCACAGTGTACCACCCTGTTAGACAGACTAAAGTCCACTGTTAGTTTTTAAAGGCTGGTCTCTGATGAACCCATACATACATGTCTTCACAGGGTTATCTACACATGGTTTTACCGATCAGAATATAAGGAGGACAAAAGGTATGTTATGTATGTTAAAGTATGAGACTAATCTTCTACTGGTTAAACCCACTGACCTTGTAACACAAATTTATGTCAATGTCAATGTTATGTTAAATTTTTCACATGGTTATTTTGTTAGTAATTATTGCACAATTCCCTTTCAAGCGTTTTTTTCCAGCCAAGTGATAGTAAGCCAGAGCCAGATATAAAAAAGGATGGAGAGAAAACCTATTGTCCGGATAACAGCAAGTGGAGGATTGGAGACCTAGAAGTTGAACCTGGGTGATAAAGTATTTCTCTTTAAACTAACTGTCATTTGGCAGATGCTTTTATCCAGAGTGAATTACAAGGCACACAACCTTGTTAAAAAAAAAATTATAGTCACAAATTCTCACGTGTTTATTAACATATAACAAGACAAAGAATATAAAGAGGAAGAAGAGGCAGAAGTATGTTTCCACATTTGTTTGAATTGGCAAACTCACTCGAGCTCTGGCCATGTTTGTGCTGCACATCTGTGATCAACTAAAACCTTTCTGCAGTGCACATTGCAGATTACATGTTAGTGAAGTTGTATTACCTATCATTTGATTTGATTTTCACTCCTCCTTTCCAGACTGAAATACACTCAGCCAAGCACACAGCAAGGGTAAGCTGATAAAAGTATCTATTGTTTCAATGCTATAAGATTTGAGTTTGAATCCACTATTTCTTTGCTCTCCCAAGACGTACAGATGTGAACTCTGTGACAAACTGGAACGCTCCTCTGGTCTGGGATGGAACTTTTGAGCCCATGCTTATTGATGCAATCTATAAGAAAATGGACCCCCGGGTTGCTGTGGTGGTGTTTGCTGTTGGGAAGTAGGTACACTGGATATTGTCGCTGGATATTTTGCCAGACCCACTCCTGCAAGTTGAAATCTAAAGTCTAATTGTCCATCTGAACAGATATACCCGTTTCCTGAAGGGCTTCCTGGAGTCGGGTGAAAAGCACTTTCTTGTTGACTTCAGGGTCACTTACTACATCTTCACAGACAATGAAAAAAATGTTCCCAAGGTGAGTTGTTGTTTACATTAGCTGATGGTTTGTGATAATGTTGTGTTCACTTGACTTGAATAAGCTGCAATGTGTTTGCCTACCTAAATTTAGCAGCATTTCTATTCACACCACAGTGTGATAATGTGTGTGTGACTCAGAGGACGACACAACTAGTGTGGTTTTTACCAGTTGGCTGAACAAACAAGCAAACTGTCTGTGAGCACATACATCTGTTCAACACCTAGTCAGACGTCAGAGTTAATGTGTCGACACACTTGAACTTATTTTCCTGATGACGTCAACTATTATATTGTCACTGAATCTTATTAGAAATTGTTAATTTATTTTATGTAAGTAGCCACGTTTCTTCTTTTGTTATTTGACTGGTCAGGTTGAACTGGGTAAGGGCCGCAAGATCTCAGTTTTCCCAGTTCCTAGTGCAAACCGCTGGCAGGATGTTGTACTTGGGAGGATGAAATGGGCCACCATCGCCATTGACAAACAGGTAAGAAGTGATAAAGTGGACACAAATTGAACGCTGACTTTGTAACAACTTATCCTTCTCAGGGGATAATTAATTAATTTCCTTATGTAAATTTCTATGTTGCACTTATTCCCTCACGTGTCATGTTTCCAGATCCGTAATGAAGCAGATTATCTTTTCATGATGGACATCGACAGTGTCTTTCACGGCCGTTTTGGAGCTGAGTCTCTCAGCCAGTTATCTGCTGTGCTTCATCGCGGCTACTACAAGGTTTTAAAGCGAATTTCTTCAGTATCAAGTTTATGTTAATTGAAAGTTTTTAAATTTACATTAAAGTTATCTGATTAATTTTCTTTTATCCTTTTTATTTATTCAATGAGTATAGTTTGTGTTAGGCAAATCTTATTTTCACAATTTTTTGCTCAGCCACAGCATTAACTGCAGTGTCAGCATCTTATAATTTTTAATCTATAATTAACTTAATATTTTCCCATTTTCACTTAGAAAGAAAGGACGTATTTCCCATATGAGCGACGAGCCAAGTCCAGGGCATACATACCTCTGGATGAAGGAGATTATTATTATACTGCTGCTGTCTGGGGTGGATACCTGGAGGACATGTACAAGCTAATCAGGTAACTAAACCTAAATTATCTCATGTTATTTTTTATTCTTATTCTTCAAGTGATCTATCTTTAAGTAAATGACATTATATAACAAAGACGTAGTGAAAATTTGTACAGAGCAAGAACTGAACTGGAAGAACCGGGATTTCAGATTCTACAGTACTCAGATCTTTTACCACAGTGTAGAAAACTCTGTAACAAATAAAAACTCTCCATTCAAAACATTAAAGTAACAGTACAAAAGTATCATCAAGAAATGAAATTAAATCTTATCTAAAATAATGTCATTATTTCTTATATTTTATAATATTATTTTAATCTTTAAATGTAACCAGTAAATACAAGAGATAATTGGAGTAGAAAACAGAAGTATGTATGTTTTTAACATTCTCTCTTTCTTACATTCAACTTGGGTTCAATATCAGATACTGTTACAAGCAGTCGGAGGTGGACGCCAACAATGGTATTGAAGCCGTGTGGCAGGAAGAGAGTCACCTCAACAAGTACAGTGTGACAGTTCATTCATATTCAAAGTTTTTCTTAACTTTCCATGTTTCTTAGTTGTTGCTGTTTGATTTTTTTCAGTGTTTTTCTTTTGTCCTATTTTTAATGCAATGTTTGAAACCTTCACTCATATCATTGTTTAGCCTGATTAGTTCTTTCTACATCTGAGAGTTTTCTTTATATTTTTGGTTTTATGAAAAATCTATTCACGTATTATCTGCAGTATTTTGAGCATCAAACTCTCTGACACATACTGTACACACCTGTCTCTCTGTCACACAGGTACCTGCTGTACAACAAACCAACCAAGGTGCTGTCTCCAGAGTACCTGTGGTCAGATTATGATCAGGTACCAGCAGACATCAAAGTAGTCAGGATCTCCCAGCTGGTCAAGGACTATAAAGAAGTGCGGCCCAATGGTGGAAATAGATAAATTACTGAAATGTATTTGACTATCAGCCAGCATGCAAACACATGTTCTGTTCAAGCAAAGACTGCCACATGGGTTGATTGGGGAATATATAGATACAGATATTTCCACTCCACTGTCTTCTGGTGCTGCTCAAGTGGGAATGTTGGGTTTTCTTTTCTGACCTATAGTCACTATCAACATACCAAGTCTGAAATTATTTTACTGTATGATTTGTAAGACAATTAAAGAAACCATAAATCCATAGTAATTAACAATGTCCACGTTTGTACGATTTATCATATTGGTCTCTGGAACAATCTGTGAATATCATTACTCTGCTTTTGAGTCTATGTCACAAATATCTTTCTCTTCTAAAACTGTTAAATCAACCAACTTGTCTTTGTATTTGGTGGTGACAAATAAACATTCTGATTCTGATTCCACTTAAACTGGTTCTCCTGCAGAAATGTTTGCAAGCTGCTAAATGGCAGCAACAGTCAGAAGCAATGGTGGGTGTGAAAGGCAGAGACAGCAGCAGAAAGCTTTCTAATCAGATGGTCACTAAGAACGTCAATTACAGTGACACTAACTGACTAGCAATACATGCGGAACATTTGAACCAATTACACAGAAGAACCGTATAAACCTATTTGTTATAGTGTACATAATTATTTAGACATTAACCAAATATAATAATTAGTTCATATTTACTTTTCAATATGTAAATTAATATTAATTAGCTTAACTAGCCTTTCTTGTCAGGATATTTTAAAGTGGACATTGCATTAACCAGCCACCACTACGTAGTAGTAGTTAGAAGTGTTTCAAGTAGCCAACTATAAATCTTTCATGAAAGTACAAATAAAATTGTGTATTTTAAACAAAATTCAATTGTTGCTAATGAGATTAAAATTGTAGTGAAAATGTGTTTTTACCTAAATCCTGTGGAACAAAAATGGTAAGTAGCCGGTAAAGGTGCGGTTGATTTTAGCCACTTTACATAATAAGATTTATAATATTTTAAACCTGCAAAAAGTAGTAGTGTAGTAGAAGTAGCCTGGTAGTAACAGGTGTAATACCGCAATTGGCCTGTGGGGAGCAGTAAGACGTGCACACTGTGTCCAGTCTGCCGCTGATGTCCCCAGAAGAAGAAGACGCTCCAGTGTTATGGTCGAGGTCGTCCTCTGAGCCGAGCTTCCAGTCGCCCTTCAGCGCAGCAAGGCTCCTCTTCTCAGCTGAAACAGACGCCAGCACAGCAGTTAACCATGGCAGGGGTAATTGCAAAGAAAGCTATTGACCACCTGAAGAGCAAAGAGTTCAGGGATTATTTGATGAGGTATGTATTAAAAGCGGCTAGGTATATTTTTATTAGCATGCATGCTAATGTAGCTAGCTAGCTGGGTGACTAGGTTACAGCCTGGTAACGTTAGCTAGCTTAATGTTTAATAGTTGGCGAAGTTCAGCGTCCTGGTCTCTAAAACCAACGTTTTAATAAAAATTCAAAATATTTGAACAATATGTGTGTTGTTACGTAGTAAGAGTATCGGCACAGATCTCTCTGCTAAATGTCAAGGACGTGCTTTCTGTGTTTGTAGCGCAGAGGTAACTTAGCGTTAAGTTAGCGTGAGTTGTTGTTACTCCAGTTTTCTGAGGGCTTGCTGTGAATGCAGAGCACCACACTGGAGGAACTTGTTCTTTATGTTTTCATACTAAATTGCCTGAGAGGGATCTTGCAAGTTCCCCTAGAAACACCCAAAAACAAAATGACCAATACATGATTTAACTTTATAACTTGTGAGCTGCTCTGACTGTGAATTGAGGTAGAAAGTTGTGACAGGTGTCGTTTTAGAGTCAAATGCAAGCAGAGAGATCAACTTTTGTCATTTCTTGACATGTTGTCAAGACGTTAGTTAATGTGTACCTTGTGGTGTGTGCACTTGCCACAGATTAGCAACGTTTGAAATGTCCTGGAGTGATGCAAGAAGCCACCTTTGTTTACCTTTGTCAGAGATAAACGGGGGTTATCTCTGGGTTCTTTTTTGAAGAGTTTGTCTGTCACGTTGTGAAAATACATTAGAAAGTCATCAGATTCCTTACAGGTACTTTGGCACATATTATGATTGCTTTAATGACCTTTCCACCACAACTGGTGTAACTTTCTGACAAAACAAGACAGTTTCTGGTGGTGTGTTCTGTTTTCGTGTAGCTACTTATTGATTATTACAGTAATCAATATGTTTATCAGCTTATGTTGAAAGTGGTTGTTGCCAATTCTCAAAATATTCATACGAATTCAAAAACCTAATTCATTGTAACTCAATCCAGTGAAGATAATGCAAACTGAGGTACTCACCTTGAGCCTGAATTCTTTAAGTATTATTTTTCTTGTCATTTGTGAATTGTCAAAGTAATTTGTTTAGGATGCAGTTATGTGTGTGAGCTGTGGCATATCATCATCACCACCACTTATCTGTATTTGTGTTCTTTTCTCTCCTATGTGTCCCTGATTTAAAAAAACAAACAGCACGGTAAGTCCTCCTCCTCCCTCAGTATATTTGTTGTGTAGTTGTATAATTCAAATGTTTGTCATTTATATATTGTCACATTGTGTGTACATTTACAGCACTTCTGGGGTCCTGTAGCAAACTGGGGTTTGCCTATAGCCGCAATCACAGATATGAAGAAGAGTCCTGAGATTATCAGTGGCAGGATGACCTTTGGTAAGACGCACACACTGATTAACACAGATGTACAAATGCACAGTACATACAAACCCCTACCCTTTCTCATTAGCATTGTTAAGGTTGTAATTTATACTCTGTAGTAAGTTGAGGTCTTATTAGTTTATTAAGAAATTTATACATATAATGATTTATATTTTCAGTTTTAACAATAGTGTCTAGTATTATGCAGTTTAAACATAAACAGTGCTGTCATGATAGTTTTTGTCAATTAAGTTAATGACGATTGTCTGCTGTTCTTTCTCTTAGCTCTCAGCTGCTACTCACTGCTCTTCATGAGGTTTGCTTACAAGGTTCAGCCGCGCAACTGGCTACTGTTTGCTTGTCACATTACCAATGAGACAGCACAGCTAATCCAGGGAGGTCGTCTCATTAAATACAAGTAAGTAATATTAAGTATTTTAGTCTGTGTTTTGTCGTTTTAATCATCAGATCATATAAAACTAGTATTGGCCTCACATAATTACACATTGTCTGGTGGTGTTACGCCACAGTGTGCAGTCAAACAGTTGCCGGCCTGTACAGTATATTTCATCCAGCTGGTTACGAATGCCACCTTGAGTCACTCATGTAATTATATCTACATATCATTTCCGTAATAGTGGATTGAGAAGCTACTATTTATACAATGTGGTTTGTTGTAAAGCTTCTGTGTTCAAAACACTTGCTTTCTTGCGTGTTCTGCCATTTGTGATAACAACAAATAACGTGTGTTTCTGTCTTAACATTTATTTTCAACCTGGTTCCTATTTTGCAACCATGATTTCTGATGGAGAAAGTGTAATTTAAAGTTGCCTGCATTTACTAATGAGTGTGAGAGTGAAATTTAGGAAAGTTATTGGAGCTGAAAATAGTTCATATTTAAGCCATGGCTTTAAAATGGTATTGTATGCATTCTGACTATTTCTTTATTGTTTCAGCATGGAGAAGAAGATGAAATCTTAGTGGCAGAGCGAAGCAGAGGCAGAACACTCACTGCAGAGTGACGACTTGCTGCTACAACAGCCAACAAACCCCTAAAAAGGACATTGAAAACCCATCCATCTAAACATTTTAACTAATTATTGAAACTGTTGCACTTCCACAAATTTTTTTTTTTTTAACCTGATGTTGTGATAGATCAGTCTTATGCAGTTTGAGTCACTTTGCTATACAGTTGCTTTCCAGGTTTTAAGGTTAACTGCTGTGACTTATTGTTGTGATTTTTGTGCAACATTTAACATGATACACAACAATTTAATTTGGGTAAATGTACACTCAGCTAACCAGCCTGACAGCTGCCTTGCACACTGAATCCAGAGGCTTTTGCACAGTTTCACACTAGGATTAAACAGTCATCTTTCACCTTTAACATCTCATCTCAGGTCATCAGCATTAATATTTTATTACTTTCAAACATTTCCTGTAATTAAAATATTAATGACACTTTATTAATGTGCAAGTATGTCCACGCCGTAACAAATTATCACCAGCTAAGCATATTGACGTTCATTCATTCAACTTTACTTAAACAACGAGAGCTAAGCTGTCTGTTTGCTCAGCCCTGGAGAAAGATATATACGTAGCTGTACAGTGAAAGGAGCATGCCTGAGGATTCAGTTTATATATTACACAAATGAGATACATAATGTGTATGTCTTTTTATGTAGTAAATCTGCCTATGCTGTAAATTTCTATAATTAGGCTGAGACAAGGTTACAATCCCATACGACAAGAGGCTTCTGTCATTGCTGACTAAACCTGTACTGTGTGCTGTCAAGTGTCATTCACATTCATTTATTGTCAATGTATAATTCACTTTATTTTTTCCTGATTTAATGATTTGATTCTCTGGATTTGATAAAAACAGATTACAACCACGTTGAACACAACCGAATGAGTGACGTTTTATGTTTGTATGTTCTGAAGTTTTGCAAGAACTCAGATTTCAAAGCACTGTGACCATGCTGTAGCAATGAGAACTGTGTAGAAAAGGCTGTATTTTCATTCTGAAATGATGTGATTGAAGGTAAGAAGAAGTATAAACATGCAAGTACCTCAAAGTTGTAGTTATAGTACTATTAAGTAGTAATTTAGTATAAATCACCACTGATCATTACTGTTACTTTGAGGAAAGTATGAAGTAATTAATTTTTAACAATTGGTATGATAATGTACACACAAAAGAAGTTAATTGTTCATACTAATGAGGAAAAATTTGTACAAAGTGACTTGGTCGGTGTGTGATTTGTGCAAGAGTGAAGTTCATACAGTGGCGGTAGGAGGCTGTAACAACACGTATATGTGTGTATAATCAAACAAGTGAGTATTGACGTTTGGTTTTAGTGAGTTTTTGTGGTCAGTACAGCAGGTACAAATAAATGTACAGTGCAGAGACATGCTAAGAGTCCTATAAAAGTTATTCATGCATTACAGGAGGGAGAATTTAAATAATGTATATTTCAGCAAAAAAACTAAAATCTGACTTTGAGATATTGGGTAAAAATGTAAGTGATTTGGTTTTAGATGGAAAAGTAAACTGATGATTAAAAACAGAGGGCGCTGAGAGCGATGACTAGTTCGCTGCAGCAGGTGGCAGTGATGCAACACAAAGGACTCCGGAAGTGCCGAAGAAGAAGAAGAAGAAGAAGAAGATCAACATGGCGGCCGTCAACACTGACGAGTGGAGAGCTGTCTGCGATAAATTCACCAACGCCCAACACCTTACAGACGTGGAATCACGAAATGACCCAGAAAATGATCCGTTCCGGTCCAAGTACAAAGCCAGGGAGCTCCTCAGGGAGATATACTGCTCGTTGAAGAGCTTTGAAGCCGGCGAAGGGGAAGAGGACAGCGGCGCAGAGAGCGCCGACCAACGGCCGACAGAGCAGCCGGTGGACGGGCAGAAGTTGGACGGGTTCGGTCAAGGCTTCAGCGGCGATTCGCCCGCCGGGTTGCGGGCCGCTAAACTCGGGGCTGTGGAGTACTATCTGGGTGTCAACCACGTCGATACAGAGGAGCTGTCAGCCGGACAGGAGCATCTGACGAACTGCATGAAGCTGTTGGAGAGATGCCGAGTGTCGTCTGAGAACGTGTCGCTGTTTCTCCATGTCAGGGTAACGTTGACTGCTAGCTTGAAGCATGCTAAGCTAACGTTGTTATCGGCATTTTATTTATTTATTTATTCTTTCTCTATTAGGAGATCAGATGATCGGGTGATGCTGGTCACTTGATGCTACTCTTGTGTTGGTTGTTTGTGTTATCAGAACCAGTTGGGCATCCTCTGGGCAGGCCGGGATGAGATGGAGCAGGCTCAGGGGTACCTGGAAACTGCAGAATCTATCTACCAACATTACATGAAGGAGGTAAAGCTGGTTTTCTGAGTGCCTGTTTAATTGAATTGACATCTACTGCTGACAGGACAAGAGAAACTGTAGCAGAGACAGTTAAGAACCATATTGCACATTTATTTAAGTGTTTTCAATTTGTTTCAACATCAACACATGTTGGTGTTTGGATAATACAACCATAATCTATATGTCTCTCTGGAACCAAGGCATAGCATTGCATAGTTGTGCTTTTTATAAAATATGTGTACAAACCATTGATCTTGTTTTTACGTGCTTTTTCTGATGCGTTAAAGAAAATAGATGTTATCTTACTTCTTGCAGCAGGAGACTGTGGCACAATTTAATAATAAACATTAGCCAAATCCTCTTCATCAGCAGCCTTTTTGTTTTGCTTCCTTCTTTCAGGATGGTAGTCCTCCTACTGATATGACAGAGTACTTTACTACTGAGGAAAACCTGCTGACACATCAGGAGAGGACCAAGAGGTAAACTCTGAACTCCAACATCTGCAAGGAGGTGGCCTTCACATCTACACATGGAGAATTATCTTATTTACTTTACTTTACTTTTGGTATCTGCACATACTGAGTCTGCTCTGATACGTACCTACAGTAAAAGTTAATTAAATCTGTATGAGATCCGTTAAAATAACAGCTTACTTAATTAAACATATCTTTGTTATCAAGAACATCTCAATCTAAATAATAAAGGTCCTGATTCAATATTATTAAGATGAAAAATTTAATTGTTAATATATGAATGAAAAAATAACTGGTAAAATGTGACTTCCCCCATTGATGGGAAGCGTCTTCTTTCACAAACAGTTTAAATTTGCCTGGATCAATGCCGATACTAGGGTTCCCAAACCTGGTCCTCAAGGTCCTTGGTCCCCAAAACTGGAACCCCAGGTTCGAATAACCAGACTTTTAGACTTCTCTTTGCCTACTCTCATACTGCTTCTTGCCTTTTGTCCCTTTGAACCAGGTTTGAGTTGGCCTACACGCATACGATGTATTACCTTGCCCAAGTCTATAAAAATATTGGTAAGTCTGGTCTTGTTTAAGTCAGGTTAATAGAGCTGTATGTATTTACTTTATAATGCATGTCAAAGCTATTTGTTATTTTCAAAATTATATAATAATAATAATAATAATAATAATACATTTATTTATAGAGCACTTTTCTAAACATATGTTACAAAGTGCTTCACAAGACAGACAAGAAACACATGTAGCCCAACAAGGTCAATACAGTTTCAGTCTGAATCTATGAACATCCACTGTTTTCTGTCAAGGAGTCCTTTTAAATCTTTCTTATCCTCAGATTTTGAATGGGATCTTATATTTGTCTATGAGAATATAAAGAATTAAATAAACTATTTCATCTTCCAGGTCAAACTGAGCGTGCTGCCACCTACTGTCAGAGCACCCTGCAGAGACAGTTGCAGTTAAATCAGTTCAGTCCTATGGAGTGGGCTCTGAACGCTGCTACACTGTCACAGTATTATATCACTAAAGTAAGGCTTACACTGATTTATATATATTAAAACATTTGATGATTTAAACCATCAGATCTACCCAAAATATTTTCAGCTTTTTAGGTGTATTTTATTTGTTTTGTGTTTTTTCAGGGCAAATACATGGAAGGCAGACATTGCCTCTCTGCAGCTACTGTCATATCAGGATTGGCAGGAGAGGTTCCTTCTGAGGCTGCAGCACAGGAAAGTAAGTCTCTACTTTTAATATCTACCTTTAATTATTATACATTTCATAGTAAGCATAATGATTGGTGTATTTTCTTTATCTTCAGTGAGTCACAGAGAGCATAACTCTGAGCGAAGTGTTTCTACATTTGTACAGCTGATTCTGCCTCTTTTTTACTCCTTTGCCCATCCCTCTTATTTCATACAGATGTGTATATACTTTATACCATTGATTTCCTCTTTCCTGGCATATCTTAAGCTGATTTTATTTTGTGTGACCCAGGTGAGACAGAGTGTGAACGTAGGGAACAGCTCAGACAGAAGAGAGCAGAAATTGCAAGATGTTGGATTAAATACTGTCTCAACCTCCTCCAGGATGCCAAGAAGCTGCTGGAGGTAGTGCATGATTATAAATCTGCCTGCTTGTGGCTGTTTTTAAAATGTCTGGTGTTATGACTTGGACTTGAGTAATATTAAGTGCGATGAAAGAGCACCAACCACAAAACCTCAGCTTTATCAGTAGAAAAATCATAGCAACATAGCATTGAAGTCCATAATGTTACTGCTCTGTTTTGTTATGATGAAACCTTGATGTAAGAGTTTGTTCGTATGGAGTATCTGTACATCTGTGTGTTTAGAAGTTTGTGTATCATGTGTTTGTGAGCAGGACAACATCGGGGAGCTAGATACTGACCGTCAAGAAGAGCTGACAAGACAGAGAAGACGGGATGAGGAGGAGGAAGAGAAAGGCAGGAAGAGTGCGCTGCTATTTGGCTCTGAGGACACATTTGATTCTATTGCTACTGTGGAAGAGCGGGTTTGTATTAGCAGTATTTGTTAGTGCTGCAATTGCAAAATCATCACTATCTCTGACAGTAGTGACAGAAAACCTTTACTTTACACAGTGTTTCCATCAGTAGCCTTTTTTTAATGTTATGTTTTAGTTAAGTTTTCATGTGCAAGTACTATATTTGCTGTAATATCAAACTCTCTGCTTCCTTAAATCTAGGTACTTTGTTTGTTCCCATTGGATTTTACCGAGGCTAGATCTGTATTCCTGGTGGGACAGAATTATGTCACACAGGTATACACACACCATACATACACACACACTTAACTGGGGTTAACACACTCAAATTATGACTAAACTAAAATTAAACCTAAATAGGTTCAAATGACATTTAATTTAGGTTTAATAGAAACAAAGGAGAAGTTGTTTACAGGGCCAAACAATGAAAATAAATAATTGGTTGTTTTGGCCAATTCAAAAATAAGCTTATTCATGCTTCTATCTCGCTGTCTGAAGTAGTCACAGCCACAGGAGAGAACATTCATGAACTAAGTTTACTGACTTACCTCAAGGAAAGTAGTTCAAGTCTGGCCAAAAAGTCACTAGAACTGTTTCTATTCACCTTTTTGAAAAACGTTACTCAAGGAGTCTCATAAATCGCTATATCGCTAAATTTAGAGACTCAGTGGCAACACTGAACACAGGAAAGGCGTGACCATACACATGACCTCACTCCACAATCTGGAGTCTAAGCCGAGACTGAATGGTTATCAGTTTATTGGGAGATAGATAATGAGCGAACTGCACACAAACAGAATATGTTGTCATGTACATCGCAGCTTTTTGCAGTTATATACCTACACAGAATGACATCTCTACTGCAATCATATCTGCTGTTCTCTCTGTGGTTGTTCTTTCGTTGTCATCGTTTCTTCATCCTTCATTCTCTTTTGCAGGCCAAAGAGTACTATCAGATGGATGGATATGTGACGGACCACATCGAGATTCTGCAGGATCACAGCGCTCTGTTCAGGGCTCTGGCTTTCTTTGAAGAGGATATGGAGCGACGTTGCAAAATGCACAAACGAAGGGTTGACATGCTGGAGCCAATCTGCAACGGTACCGAGCTAATGTTAATGCAAAGTTCTTTTATAATTAAAAAAACTTTAGGTGACACAATACTTAAATCTGACTTTGTTTCTCTACAGACTTGAATTCCCAGTACTACCTATTGATCCGCAGACAGCTGATGTTTGAGTTGGCCGAAACCTACAGTGATATGATGGATCTGAAACTGACACTGGCCAACAGACAAGCAGACACACAGTCACTGGATAACCACACCATTAAGAAGTTCAACCATCTCTGCTCCGCCTCTGCCAAGTGAGTATACACTTATATGTGGAGCACCTTTGTGTGTCTTTGAGTATCTACATCTCTGTGTGTGTAATACTCTGCTCTTCAGGTACTTCCAGATGTTCCTGGACTCCCTGCGCTCTCCTGAGGGGAAGTTTCCAGAACACCTGGAGGACGATGTACTCAGACCTGCTCTGGTGGCCCGCTTCAGAGTGGGTCGACTGCAGAGTCGGCTGATAAGCTCCTCGCTTTCGGTTCAGATGGAAAATCTCAGCAAATCTCTGGAAGACTACAAGTATGCGAATAGATTTTATTTATGCTGTTTATACTGTTACTTCCAAACACTTGCAAATTGCAAATTGAAAGACTGTCAGAGTAATGTGTCTATCAAATAGTGGGTGTTCTGTACAGTCTACATGCTGCCAGCTGCCATTTTGTTTATCTGTATGACAAAATATTTATGAGCATGTACTGTTCAAGTACAGCTTTCAGACACATTTGTCCATTTATTAATATTTTATACTCTTTACTGCCCTAATTTTATCTATTAATATTAATGTAGTTAGTAGTTAAAGGCAGCAGGGGTATTAACATTAGAACACAATATTTGAAGGACATTTGTTTAAACTATACCTAAAACTGTGTTTCTTGGCATCACCTCCATCTTTCACCAGCTACAGATGCTATGTCAGTAAACTGTAGCACCAGTACGCGTCTCCATTCCTTGGGAGTACTGTATTGTACAGTAGCAGTACAATATCACACAAATACTGTATACGTACTAATAGAATACAGTATAATGTGCATTATTCTGAATATTTGCCATTCTGTGTAATTATCAGTATTATTTTTGTTTATTTATAGTAAATTTATTTTGTAATTTGACTTAAGTAACGTTCTGAGAACATATTTGTATTTATTGGAGTATTTGTACACTGTGATACTACTTCCTTTTACTTCCTGAGAACCAACTTCACCACTGATCACTTTGATCCTCCACTTCTTCTCTAGATATGTGGTGGACTATTGTGAGACCCACCCTGCAGCTGCACACGCTGTGGAGACAGAGCTGGAGCTGAGTAAGGAGATGGTCGACCTGCTCCCTCTCAAAATCAACCGCCTCAAAGCAAAGATGGCAGCAAACAATTAAAGGACGCCACTGTTCACTGACTGAATTGTTGATCGACTGTTAGCGTTCGTGGATGGCTGATTTTCTTGCTTATTGTATTTGTACTGGTTTTTGCCTCTTCTGTCCAGTTGGCATGCTGCTTTCTCGAGGCCTTCACACTACACGCTGTACATATGCGCTCTCCCCTGTGTACTTAAATTTATCGTCGGCCTACTTTTAATTCAGATAAACTGTTCAAAATGAAAATCAGCTACAGTCTTTGTGGATTCACCACTAATGTGCGCACTAAGTGAATCCCCTTAACATCCTTAAGATAAACATGTAAATAACATTTAAATTTGTATTACGTTTCATTTTGTTCAACTGTTCAGGTGTTCTCTGTGACTGGTTAAATTCATAGCTTTCTAGTTTTTATTAATCATATTGGTTTTTATTTAATGTGGCTTTATTTTCTTTAAAGCACTACAGCACACTAGAATTCAGCTTCCTCAGAAACTATGACTCTGGTTTAGTTTAACGTTTAACCAAGCTAACAGCAGACAGTAAAAGTGAGCCAGTTAGAGCTAGGTAGAGTTCTTGTTTCATATAAAATATTTTTTGCTTTTATGTGAAGTGTCAAAAACCACCCCAGTGACATGAAGTTATACATGGACTTGACCACACTCTTAGTTTAACAGACGTCATAATCTGCGTGATGACAGCTTTATCCCGTCGACACAGCGTGTTTTCTTCCTGTCTGATGAATCGCAGAGGATACTGTATGTAGTGATAATACACTCATGTTTAGTTCATATGCACTTATCAAAAGTGACACTACCAACATCTGTTTTTTCTTCTCGACAGTGAGAAGCTGTGTAAAATATTTTTTTTCTCTGGTATATATCTACATAAGATAAGTGTAAAACAGCAGTGTGTCTGTGACTGAGGGTTTTTCCACATTATTAAATTCCCTAACCAGGAGAAACATCTAAAACTGTGTCTGTTAAAACCAAATTGTGTCTTAACCTGTTATACATGTTTTTGTCAAGCATGTATTTGTTCCACCACAGTTAATGTTTCCACATGACTGCAACAGTGCGTTTTCCACACTGCAATTAGGCAAAAACTGCATAAACATGGAGACCTGTCATATTGAAAGTAAAAAGTTCTAATAAACCTTATCTGCTGGCTGTCCATGTGAGCGCTTTCAAACTGTTAGACTGAGCTGATGGAGAAAAGATTCTACAAGATGGCATAGTAGTACGTCTCTGTGAAGGGAAGTATTGATATCTGTGGTTAAATATGTGGCTGATGCAACATCACTTTGCCCCACACATGCTCCTCATCCAGAGAGTGTTAAGTGTTGGTGATGAAGCTGTCACACAGTGGTGCAGGACTGCGCTTCTGATCTGTTCATCTGTTCAAGGTTCATCAGCACGGTCGCAGGACTCATCACCATCGTAGTTTTGTGTATTGATACACAGGCAACTGATGCTTCCACAACATAGATCACAGATGTCACTGGGACTTGTTGGACAGCGCCCTCTGACTTTTATCTAATTCTTGTTAATTTATCGTGAAGCACCTTGTCACAACATATAAATACATTCACTCTTCATTACTCATCCATCCATTTATTACTCACCATAAACAGGCCACATTTTCTGAGCTAATTAACCCCTTGTATTCTTCTAAGAAATGTAATGCAACCACAAGCCGGCACAATCCAGTGTCATCTTGTGCCAGTCCTGGATTAATGCAGAGGGTTGTGTCAGGAAGGGTAACCAAACCTAACATGTAAATCAGCAACACAACTTCCATACCGGCCCGGGTTAACAACAACAACTGATGGAAACTAGGCTGCTGTTGGTTGAAGAAGGAGATGAGGAAGATGTGTTTGAAGGAAGAGGAGGGAGAAGAGGAAAGGCAACAGTGTGGGACTGATAGTAGGGACTCTGACAGGGAAGACTAGAGAGGTGGTTGACATGATGCAGAGAAGGAAGGTGGACATACTGTGTGTTTAGGAGACCAGGTGGAAAGGTACAGAGGATAGAAGTGTAGGATCAGGGTTCAAGTTGTTTACCATGGTGTGGATGAGAAGAGAAATAGAGGAGGAGTGAAGCTGGAAACTGAAGGTGTTATGTTCAGTGTTGTTAGAGGTTGTGTTTCACAGGTAGGATGTGAGTCAGAAGAAAAGGAGAAACTCTGAAGTGAGTTAAATGATGTGATGCAGAGCATCAAGAGGTGAGAGAGTGGTGACTGGTGCAGATGTCAACGGACATGATGGTGAAGGGAACAGAGGTAATGAGATTGTGATGAACAGGTTTTGTCTCCAGGACAGGAACACAGAAGGTCAGACTTCCCAAAAAGGATGGAAAAAGCTGTAGTGTGTACTTAATTCCAGAAGAGGCAGGAACATAGCGTGGCTTATAAGCACTCAGGTGGACTACGTCTTGTGCTGATTTTGTAACTGAAATGTTTTGGTAGGGAAGAGTGTGGCCAGACGGCACAGAATGGTGCAGTGTAAAATGACTGGTGGTGAGGAAGCATACGATACAGGCTCTGGGTGGTCAGGAGGTGTCAGATGACTGGACAACTACAGCTAATGTGATTAAACATATGGATGGAAATGTATTGACAGATGCCAGGAGTGTGATGGGAAGATGGAGGGAGCACTTTGAAGAGTTAATGAATGAGTAAAATGAAAGAGAACGAAGAGCAGAGGAGGTGACGTTTGTGGAGCAGGAAGTAGTAAAGATTGTTATGAGTGAAGTGAGGAGGGCATTGAAGGGTGGAAAGACAGCTGGTACCTGTGGAGAAGGCAGAAGAGTTTTGTGACTCATTTGTTTAACAAGATCTTGGAGAGTGAGAGGAAGTCCGAGGAATGGAGAAGTGTACTGGTGCACAGGGAGATGTGCAGAACTGTGGCAACTACAGAGGAATACAGCTGATGAGCCAAACAATGAGGGTGTGGGACCAAGTAGTGGAAGCTAGGCTAAGGGCAGAGGTGAGCATTTGTGAGCAGCAACATGGTTTCATGCCTAGAAGGAGTTCAACAGATAAAGTATTTGCTCTGATGGACAAAGGAGGTTTATTGTGTCTTCGTAGATCTAGAGCTCTCTAGCCAGGAGGAGGACCAAAGAGGAGATTTGTGGATGTAGTAAGAGAAGACATAAAGTTAGTTAGCCTGAGAGATGAGGATGCAGAGGAGAGGGTTAATTGGAGGCCGATGACCACTGAAAGGAAACAGTCGAATAAAAAAGAAGAAAATTCTTCTCAGAAATGTGAAGCAACAATTTAAGAAAACTGTCAAAATACACAGATACAAACACGTCAAGTTAACATATTGATCTTAACACGAATTACAGTTTGTTAAAAACGTTTTGTGGCGTTTTCATCCAACCTTGCACTGTGTACTGACATATTCAGCACACATGAAAATGATGTAAATGAGAACATACACGTGCTGATTCATGTCTTTGCTGAAGCACCGTCTTGTGGTATTAATATTTCTAGGTGTGTGTTACCTTTCCTGTCAGTTCTTTTTTGACTAGACATCCTTTTTGAGCCTTTTTTTTTTTTTGCTGATATCAACCTGCGTTGCTTCATGTAGCAGCGGTTTGTCAAGCCCTTACTGATTCACACTACTTGGAACAGATGACATGTGGACGGGAATGCGGAGGCGTCACGGCAGTTTGCTGTGTAGACAAACTGACAGTGACACAGTCATCCTAACGTTTCTGAAACATCTTTAAATAACTTATTACATTAGGTAAATGTGGCTATAGGTCATACATCTCCTCATAGTGATCACACTGGAGCTTTGACACGTATGTATTTTTAGAGAGTGTGAAAATACTGCTGTCTGCCGTCCACTGTCATAAACTCTGGTTACTGAGACAATGGATGTGAATTCCTCATAAAGTGATGAGAGTGGGAATGGAAACCAAGCCGACTATAAAACCTGACCACTTATAGATACAGCGACATACCAGATGCTGCAGACAAATGCTAACGTCAAACATTTCAGATGGTAGTGTACTGTAGGTGTTGTGGACCTTTAAATTGTTTGAGTATTCTGCAGGAGAGAAGTGGAGACATGCAGCCTGTGCACTGATGTGGGTGAGAGAGCGTATGTGCTTCATAAACATGTCACTTGTAGTATGTGTTTGTGTGGTTGTGCACCAAGGTTGGGCAGGCTAGTATGTCATTTCCTGAGGGGGAATGATAGCAAGTGGTGTTACCACTTCCTGCAGCGTTGTACCAATATGTCCCGTGAAACACAGGAACACAAAACTTCTTTTGCGCTCTGGCTCTCTTAAAGAGACACATGATGAAGACGAGTAAGAAGACAAAGGATACAGAGCCATTGAACAAGAGCTTGACAAATATTTGACTGAGTGCTGACTGTCCACACAACAGCGCGTCTAACAAATCATGGTTTATGATGTTTTCTTCCAAAACAGGACTCTATGACCTGTGTGTGTGTGTGTGTGTGTGTGTGTGTGTGTGTGTGTGTGTGTGTGTGTGTGTGTGTGTGTGTCGTTCAGGTTCCACACAACCCACGTAAGGAAAGAAAGAAAATGTGGACGGGTAAGTCCAGTATTTCACACGTACTATCCATTTCATTCGAGGTGTGTCTAGTGCTAAATGGGTGTTAGTCTGACTTTGAATCTCACGAATGTGACACTCATGAAACCACCTATTTTATCAGCTGAGTTCCTTCTTACTTGTACCTGATAAAGAAACACTCATCTACAACAACCTACTTATGTCACACTCTCTTTAAGTGGTGGATTTATTTCTGTCCACACTGAATCAACAGACCCATGTACCGTTTGCTTGGACGTCTCTCTGGTCCACCTCCTTCCATTTCTCACCCCCTTCTTTTCCAGGTTTGTCATTTTTAGGATAATGGTTTCAACTCACTGAAGATCTGATCCTGAATGGTTCAAGAATTATCACATTTCCTAATAATTTCCACATAAAAACAAAAGTAAATCCTTGTAAAGATAAATTCACAAATTTACAAAGCATCTTATCGTTAAAAGACGTTTAGGTTTTTTAAGTAGAAGAATGAATCAAAGGCAGGAAGACAGAAGACATATTCAATAATCTCTGTTGATGTTATTGACGGCACCGTGTCATCACACCATCAACAAATGATGTCAACAGAAAAAAGCTGATAGCATCAGCGTTCAGTGTCGGTCTACAGGTTGCTGGTTGCTGGTTGCTGGTTGCTCTACTTAAACAGACTAGCCAGCTGAACTGGTATTTTTATTACCCTGTGTGAATCTGAACACTGGCTGGGGTCCACTAATTGCTGCAGAAACGGACTTCCCGAACAGCTAAACTTAACATTGTTCCTAGCAACACCCACTTCATCCTCTTCAATATCAGCCTAAACCAAAGAGCAAACTGTACCTGTAATCATGTTCACAACAGCCCTATGAGGTCTTGTACTCAAAGCAGAGTCCAAAGTCCAAGCAACCATTCTATTACCCATCACTACAGTATGTTTTTTGATCAATCAATCACAGCTTTTTCAGAATCGCTCATTAAGGAGAGTGTTTGTGAATACGGCCTCTGAGCCACAGACCGAGAACAATCAGTCTCCGCAGCTCTTCACGCGTTTAGGCTCCTTTAAGTCAGAGTTCTGGTTTCGAGTGATTGCTTTTTTCCAACAGGGTTAAGGTGAAAGGGTTAGAGATTGCATTTTATCAACAACACAAACCAAACTTGTGTGTGTGGGCTTGTGCATTAAACAAGCTGTGGAAACATAAATCATTACTTTTAAGAGGGAAGATGAAGGGACAAGGTTAGTGTGGGGATTAGGATTAGGCAAGCAGTGATTATGGTTATGGTTGGAGCAAGTCTCCACATAATCAATGTATGTCAAAGTAATGGCCTCTGAAGTGATGGAAATATGACTACGTCTGTGTATGTGTGCACGTTTGTGTCGGGGAATAGAAGTACAGTGTGCCTCTGTGTTGTCATGCAAACATTTCTAAACTCAACCAATGAAGTGGTACGACCAGGACAAATGGACAAAATGGACAAAGCCTATTTCTACTATGCAGTTTTGAATGTAGGTGTCAAGTGACTGTTTTTTAAAGTATTCACGAATCCATGTGGATTTGTTCAACCTAAGAGCAGGAGGGTTTCTCATGCAACACTGCCTGAGGATGTTCATAACATAATAACATAATATAATTAATGAAACCTTAAAAAGTGATATTTTCAATTAATGTGTCATCATTGATTTGTCTGAGAAGCCTCTTACACCGGTGGTTATATACTTACAGTTTCTAAATGTTTCCTCATTTAAGGATTAAAGATGAGATAGTATCAATAATCTATCACTGTGTGCATTCAGTGGTGAATAATTTATATAACGTGTCATTACATTTATTAATTGACTGAATTTTATTATACGAAGTGACCAATATGTCAACAGTGTTTTGTTGTCTTTCCATTTTCATGTGATCACACACGTTAACTGTCCTCATGATATGCTGCAGTCTGAGGTGTACAACCATGTCACAAGCTAATTGGGAATATTAAATAACCCAGTTTTACTTGATTTGTTTTTGATGTACAAACAGGATTGGACTGGTAGATTGAAAATAGTTTGTCTTTGATGAATATACTGTAAATACACAAGTGTGTATTTTTTTCAGAATCTGCTGTGAGCGAAAGTGAAACTGTGACAAAAAACTTTAATTTCACGCTGAAGTCGTCTAGTTTTAGTCCAGTTTAGTCTATACTGTCTATACTAAAAACATCATTACTCCGATCATATATTTGATTCACAGAAAATCACATTTGAATCACACGGTTGCAACATAAGCTTAAAACCTTTTTTCATTCAGTTTCCTCTTCCAACTAAAAACCTTTTACAAGAAAACAGTTACTGACTGCTGACTAATCACAGTGGAGCTCGTCTGCTGAACACACTTCATCCGCCTGAGAGACTGGGTATGTGTGTGTGTACGCACAACAAAATTAAAGTTTTATAAGTATAAAACACAACTATAGCTGACAAATAAATAACCTTGTAATAAAATACAGACCCACGTGATTACATTCACCCAGAGTTACACAGCAGATTAGATCAGATTAGTAATACTAAATATAATCAACAAATAAATAAATATACATTCATATAATTTTGAATTAAGCATAAAGAAGAGGCTAAAAGTTGGAGACATGTTAAAACTGGGCACCATAGAGAACATGTGTATAAAAAAACACCCAGATTAGTTCCACTGTATAAAAATATATAAATATAGCAAATGTCTTTGTTTCTGTTTTCTCTTGGTCAATAAAGGTGATTTTTTTCTATTTTAGTCTTTGGTTTCAGTATATTCCTCAGTCCTCTAAAAAAGAACTATAATCCAGTAATCATTTTTATTTCTATTTATTATATTTAATTGATGCTAATATAACAATATTGTATTGTATTTTGATGTTTAATGAATATTTTAAACCTAACAATGGTTTGGAACCGGCAGTGACTCCAAGGACAATTACATTTCCACATAATAAATGCTCTTCCCTACAAGAAAAGAGGATCCAGATGCTGTTGTTGCTGTGTTTCTCTCATTGTCTGTTATTCCTTGTGAAGTTGAAGGAAATCAAAGTTAAACTGGGTGAAACCACAACTGAAGGAATGTAAAGGGATGATACATGTCTTTCTCTCTGGATGATCTGAAGAATTTAAAAGACCAAACTGAACTGAGCTGAATTCATCTAAAAGCAGAAGCGTAAACAGATGCTATCTTCTCCTTATCTAAATGAACTCGCAGCCAATTAGAACAAAAATCGCTTCCTCTCCATCATCACAATCAGAAACACAGATTCCATCTTGACAGCAGCTTTGTGGTATTTCCCTCTGTGCGTAGTTACGCAAACTCCGAACCTGATATCTGGTATTTGTGGCAGCTCATGCAAAAGTTTCCACTGAGGATGTTCTTCAGCACTTTCTACACTTCACGATTTCAGGAAACCATGACGCACTAGAGGGCTGAGCTCTGTACGAGGACTGTCTGAGGCAGTTTACTCTATTTCTTCATCACACAAAGACGCGTCGTTGGGAAAAGGAGTGCCTTTCTATTTTCTCGGTGTTTTGATCAGAAGAGACAAATTGGAGGATGAAACTGGTTCTTTTGCTTGTTCTCTGCTGCCTCGCCTTACATAACGGAAAGGGTAAGACGACAATTTAACATTAAACATACTTCTTTAACTCTTCATGTGGAGAGAAGACGTCGTATTACCTTTATTAGGACTTTATTAAAACTTGTAGTGGAGTTTGATTCTTTCCTGTCAATAACACAATCCTGGGGCCACCAGGGGGTTTCTGAGCGACCTAACTTGGCCTAATTGTTCCTCTTTCTGAGTATTTGATTTTCTGTGTCAGCGTTAGTTTTACCGTAACTGACTTGTGTGACTCATTTCACGGTTTTCTGTCCTCATTAATTTTGCTGATAGTAGCTCACCATCCTCCCACCTGCGCAACAGACTAAAACTCTTAAACCCATAAAAACCCTCAAACTTTACGCACATTAAATATTCTGTTCCGCACAGTTGCGCGTTAAGATGGACACTGAAGTGGAAACTTGGAAACGTGTGAGAACCCCGACAGGGTCTGCGTCGTATTAACACGGAAAGAGTTATAGGCGTTTAGTTTCGATGTGACTTGTTGAACACTGTGGGTTTTTTGGATGTGACACAAGAAGGCAGTGTCCTGTGTTTAACAGAGATGAAGGATGGTGCACGGGAAAGTCCTTAAAACTTAAATAGTCCTGTGATGCGCTCTGATGGAGTTTCAGATCATCACACAGTTCAGACATGATGAAACCTTATTGTACTGTACTTCACCTTGTCTTCTTCTCATAATGACTTCTTTGCCAATTACTAGTTGAAAATCAGTGTTTGAGCAAAGTCAGTGTTTTATTCAGTAGCCTAGAATTTAAAAAAAAGATAAAAATGACACTATATTTTATTGTAGGTGTAAAATAACACAGCAAACTGTACAAACACTTGACCCTCACACAGCCAACAGATTAGTATCAGTATATATTAGTATTACTGCGTTTCACAAGTATTTTTACTGTAAAGTCAGCCACTGACACATTTCCCACAGACATCACCCATCTTAATCACACAACTGTCACACTTATTAACTGTCTATATGGCAGAGACGTGGCAGATATATGATCTGTAAATACCGCCAACCCATGTCAACTTTTCAGATCATTGTTTAATTTAAAAATGTTCAAAAAGTTCAAGAAGCAACTTTTTTAAAATGTTTTAAACAAAGTGTGGATAAAACAGGAAATAGGGATTTTGGAAAAGCCCCTTCTGCACATTGTGCTGTCTGAACCCTGATGCTAACCACTTATCTGTACTGGATTTTAGAGGAAATTAATTGTTTTTAGCATCAGATAAGCACAACAGTCAAATTGTAATGCTGTGAATTCCTATTGTATCACAAGAGTAAACCAGTCTGAGGCCCCTCACAGCAGCCGTCACTTTACCCTGTTGCAGAATAATGTTGAAATCCCCTGAAACATTCCTCAACGTAGAAATACTAATTGTCATGCTAAACCGATCCAGATGTTACTCAAGAGACCTCTGAAGCAAAGTGTTGCATAAAATGTTGCATGACAAAAAAAGTGACACTTTTTTTCTGTCTACAGGAGCGCCAGCGAATGCCAGGTATAAGTTTGTGAGATGTACCCCTAACAGCAACCAGGCCAACTGTGTGACTTACCAAAGTCCAGAGGTGACATGGAGTCCAGACCTACCAGCCAAAATGCCTGCTTCAAGTGCAAAGCATCTGTAAGTGTCGTGTGTGTGAGGGTACATGCTTGGGATGTGATGGTTTCTTTGTTTAGTGAGTTGTAAATTGCACAGAGAAGGTGAGAGTCTCCTGGTCACAGTGAGTTCACATCAGTGTTAAAATGAAAAAAACCAAAACCATCTCTGTGAGAATATAGTTTACTGTTGTTGGGTAAATGCATACTTTAAATATAGAAATGCTGATTCTGCTTTGGATGTGTTACCTTGGTTAACACAATCCAGTCACCCAACTTCTGTCCGTGTGTATCTCTCTGTGTGCGTTCATGTTGTGTGTTTGAGAGAGAATATGTAAGTGTGAGGTAGGTGGCCAAGAAAAGCCAAAATAGAAGTCAACGTGGAGGGATAAAGAAAGACAGAGGACAGGGAGGTCAGAGCTGCAATAAGAAGGATCTGCAGAGTTCATGGCCTGTTTCACATCGTCACAGAGCACAGATGTAGGAGTATATCAAATTTAAAGAAACAGATGTTGATCTGCGGCCAGTTTGGCTTCACTTCTCAGCAGTGTGGAATGAAGGAGAGGAATGCTGGTACTTTATCTCCACTCACAGATGATTTAATCCAGATTATTATGTGGATTCGTGTGATATGCATATTGTATAGAAGTGTACATTATAGTGCAGATACACCGATCAGGATCAATATTAACACGGACAGCTGGAGCCAATGTTGTGGTGAATGGATCAACAGGACCAAACTGTAACGCTGACAATAATCGACAGGTGTCAAACCCACAGTGCTTTGCCACAAATGCCAGAGACCAATGAGAGTTCTTCTGTCCCCCACATTAAAGTCAGTGAGCCAGATTTATTGTAAGGGCTTTGTTTAAAATCAAACTATTACAGTAGATTTGTCATGGCAAGGATTCAAATAAACTTAAAGGAATCGAGAGCGCTGTTTCCCATAACACATCTTTCAGTGCTCAAGTTCCGCAACAGGTTATAAATAGTTCCCACTTTGTTTCAGGAGTCGCACATATTTTCATGCTTATGCCTTAAATGGTTCATCGAATTCTCGCTGCTTCTGAGCTGACAATTCAGTTTTGATGTCCAGTTAAAGTCATTAAATTCAACTGGAATGTCTTGTGGAAGGTATGTAAAATATAACATACTGCGAATTTGTCCTCTGTGTCTTTAAAAAGACATATTCACACTGCACGCTCCTCTTTGGTGTGCAAGGTTCATCATTTTTGTTTCCTTCTCACCAACTTCTTCACAGTTTTTATTTCTGTGAATACATGGAGGAGCTTTATTCTCATTCAGTGTGTTCAGATGTGTTTTCTAAATCTATTAATTTGTGATGTCTGCTGTTTGAGTTAATCACATTAAGTCAATAATGTCGAAAGTTAAAGACGTTGCAGTAGAGAATTCCCCCTTTGTGAACAATGCTTCCTTGCAATATTGGGATGGTAACTTAGTAAAACTTTTTGTTACTATCCCTGTTACTAAATGGCTCCAGCTTTGCAGCTATGTTCACATTTAGTCATTTAGCAGACGCTTTAATCAAACCAAACTTACTAGCGAGGTGCAAAGCAAGCAGGAAAGCCAAGTCAGCAAGAAGACCTTGATAGCAAAGTGCCAGAATAAGAAATGTTTCCGTTTCGTAAGATGTAAGAGGCAGATTAGGGAGGATTTTTGTAAGAGCAGAGGAAGGGCCAGATATGTCTTTAGCAGTTTACTGAAAACTGGGAGTGAAGCTGCTGAGCAGGCAGAAGTTGGCAGCTCATTCCACCATTAAGGAAGCAAGGAATGGTAGACCTAGATGAGGATGTTAAGGTAGGAAGGTGCTGGTGAGTTGACCACTCTGTAGGTGAGTGGCAAAGCTTTGAACCTGAGGCAGGCAGCCAACAATAGTGTGACATGTGCTTTTTGGCTAATCAAAAACCAATATGGCGAGGTTTGACTGTACGCGGTTAGATAGACCTGTTTGAAGGGCACTGCAGTGGTCAAGATGAGCTATGACTAGTGCCTACACATGGAGTTAGTAGCATATTCAGAAACGTGGCTCTGATGATTGGTTCAAATACGAAGCCATATGACGTAATGTGACTTATGTGGAAGGTTAAATCCTGATAATCAGATAAGTGATTTAATAATTTTTAATTTTTGATGAGAAGCAGGACTGTGCTCCATCACTCACTATACATAGGAAGGGTCTTCTGGAGAGCTCTTAAAGGCTTGAATAGTAAGAGGATGAACATTCACAGCACATCATCAGTTTCCTGTTTTAGTGTTCGTGACTAAGACACACTTGAAAATTGAGAACTTTTCTCTCAGCTTGTACGACTTGTTTAGATTTAGCCCTCAGTTTCCTCTTTGAAAACAGGAAATTTGCAGAAATGAATACCACAAATCATAATTTACTCAACTTCTGTAAACAATGATGCACTGTAAATAATCAGCAGATAGATCCAATAGAAATAGTCCAAAAAAAAAAAAAAGGGAACACACGACCGCAAGCACAGTAGCAAGTGGAGGGTTGGAAGCAGAGTGAATGAAAGATAACCTGAAAAAGAAGATTATTCTAATAGAAGGTTGAGTTTATAACGAGGAGCTTGATTAAAATACCAAAGTGTCAGCACCTTGCAGGCCACCACTGTTGCAACTCACACTGAACAGGAAGCCTCAGGGAAGTGTAAGAGGAAGTGGGCTGTAACGCCTACAAGGCTGCTGCTTCTGGTCTATTGTTTTGCATCCGTGTTTAATCTTTTACACATATTTTAAGGGTAATGAATTATAATCAGTGATTATAAACAGAGTATTTATACAGGAATAAACCTAAAATCTTAGCTTTGTCTGCTTGGCAGCATTCCTCGACATATTAAAGACCTAGACATATCATGACGGGTTACGTTAATTCTGTTTACAGACAAAATAATGCTGCTTCAGGCTTGAGGTCATGAGCACATCAGGGAGCTGCTAGGTACTGATATTTCATCCTAAAACAGTTTAAAGGCTCTGCACACAAGTGTTTTTACTGTATTTACCAATTATAAGAGGCGACCATGGCTCAGTTTGTAGGGCAGTCGTCTACCAATCCCAGATTCCTGGCCACAAGTCAGTGTAGCCCCAAACTGCTGGCATCTAAAATAGGTACCATTAGTAGGAAAATACATAACATAACATAATCATATCAACTCTCAGGTGAAGTTATTTTACTTAGTTGCAGCTTGTTATGCAGTGAAAATATAACAATGGAAAGAGAGTGGGAGTATTTACTGATCTGTTGAAGTTAAACAGCCTAGTACAACCCACAAAACTATATTTGAATCTCATTGTGTTTCCAGAGAGGCCGAGCCTGTGGAGGATGAGCATCCAGACAGGGAGGGGGATGAGGAGGACGAGCTGGAAAAGGAGGAGTCGCAGCTGATCGGTGACGAGGGGGAGTCCCCCATATCCGATAATGGTTCTGGTTTTTTCGAAGGGTCTGCAGATACATTCATCGCAGATCAGGGTTTTATGACCACTGAAAGTGAGACAGGCTCTGGAGAGGGAGACATGGACCTATACAAAGGTAATTATAGATTTCAGATTTCACCTTTGGGTGTTGTCCCATGTTTTTCTGCTCCATAAAGTCTGATCCATCCTTGTTTTCTGCTCACAGGTGAGGATAAATCCCCCTGGCCTCTGGTCTATGAGGCAAAACCAGAAGAGCAGGAACTCAAAGAAGACCACCTTCTGCAGCTGTAGACTGTACACCCACCCTGTCACAGACACACACACATACACAAGACTAGCATATGTTTTATTTCTGTAAATCAAAGAGTAAATTTAATTATTCTTGTCAGGGGCCAAAGAACAAGTACAGTAGCTTCCAAAGTTAGAAGACTGCTCTGTATAAATTTACTTTAATGTAGTTTTAGTGCCTACATTTGTGCTTTCTTGTGTAAAAATGTGGAAGTTGGAAAATGCTTTTTAGTAGAACCTTTTAAATATGCTTTCAAATAAATGTAATATCAGTGTATGTACTGAATTATAAACAGTGATTATAAACAGAGTATTTATACAGGAATAACCCTAATTTCTTAGCTTGGCAGCATCCCTCGACACAGTAAAAACTGAGACATATCATGTTGGGTTACTTTAATTCTGTTTGCTTTCAAAAAAATGTAATATCAGTGCAATACTATGATGCCTTTTTCCATGCATTTCTCACTTCTGTTTGGGAGACACACACAAAAAAGACTTATTTATATTATTTGATCCCTTTGACACTTTACACATACTCAGGAGGGCTATGCAACCTATCTTTGAATCGTCTGGTCTGCAAGGCTGAACCGATGTAAACTGGAACTATTCACAATATATTTTATGCAAAGAATTTCAAGATGACCTGTGTTGTCTAATTTGCATTTGAAATATTTCCATTAATAAAAGATTATAACAATATCCAATATTGTTTTCAATGTATTTTGTACTAGCTACTTTATTATTTTGTTCTGGTGTCTATTTATTGTAGCTTTAGTCAACTGTGCAGTTTTTCCAATCACTGGTTTAAAAAATATTGATTAATGAAATGTTGAGCTAACTGAGAGTCTGGTTGATAAACTGGCAGTCTGATATGGTTTCTAGATGATTACAGATATATTATTTTAGTGTTTCAAGCTATTACAGCAGAGAAATGACAAAGATATGTCTGAACAGTGGCATCAGCTACTGTAGTTGTCCACCAGAGAGCACTGATGATCCTAATTTTCAAACGTGATCAGTCCCACTGAACGCTGGTCACAGTTTTAATAATCAGAAAGACCCATATTAAAAATGATGCCCGTTCACCAGAAATCATGCTTTTTGAACAGTTTTCCTAAGATTTCTCACAGGAAAACTGTTCAAAAAGCATGATTTTGCATCATTCACCTGAGAACACACAGTTAAAACAACATTTAAACAACCTGTGTAAACCCAGAAAGACTGGAAGTCTTTGTTGCTGTTGTAATGTATTTCCACACTTTACTTTATATTTTACAATATTTCCCTCTGTAATGAGGTGGAGGCAAAGTATAAATCATCATAAAATACTTTATTAAAATAATAATACTTGATTAATCCTTTCAGGAAAATGTGGTGGACGTGCAGCTGCATTTAAGGCACTAATGGTTTAGGGTTCAGGGTCAGTGGCCACACATTGGGGTATTAGGAGTCAAACCACCAACCCTGGGGTTTGTAGACAGCGGCCCAACCAACTGAACCACTGCAAGGAGTTAAACATTGAAACAGCAATCAACTATTTCCCATGGTAATCAATAAAGTGTCAACCTAAAAACAAAAAATGATAATGGTAAAGTGCTTCATAAGTGTACTTAAATTCAATACTTGTACTTAAATACAACACCTGAGTAAAAGTACTTCTTCCACTGCAGTTCAGTAGCAGTAGAACCAATGAGTTGACAAAACATTTTGTCATTTTAAAAAGACAAACCAGTTTCTTAGTGGATTATTTCAAGAATGCTTAGACTTAGATCACAACTTCAATTTGAAAGTAAAGGATCTGAAATGGTCGGTACTTTTGTGGAGCCCTACCCCGCCCAGGCACGCACATGATCCGGGTCACATGACGGTGAGCCTCGGCACTACCTCCTGGTTCAGACCGACAGGCTACACGGAGCGAGGCTAGCTGTTAGCTTCAACTGACGGCCGAGATGGTGAGTGTAAAAACAAGCACTAGCTGTTCGGGCTGCCTTAAAATGAACTGTAATGTAAACTCATAAAACCTAAAGTTAACATAGAGTCATGGTTTTAATTGACAACAGGTATTTAAATTTTAATTAAGGTTAAACCCAACAGGAAAGCTAGCGAGGTTTGTATTAGCATTAGCGACGTTACGAGGCCGTTTCCCAGCTATGGTTTCTCAGCCATATCCTGGCTGACCAGCGGCTCAGCAGCTTTATTTGCCTTTTATTGTGATATTAACTAAGGATGTCGACTAGCTAATAATTAAAGCAACTCCAACATGCGTACATGTTTGCTTCTAATAAGCTAAAGTAGCTAGATGTTAGTTTTAGCCAACGCTGTTGGTTAGCTTGGTCTAATGTGAAGTTGCACCGGAGCTGATGTTAAATTACAGCAACAACTTTCAAAATTACTTAAATATTTTTACTGTTTAGTGGCTGATTGTTGATTAAATGTGTTCAAGGCTAAGTTGCAAAAATTGCAAGCTCATATCCACTGACTTTGATACAGGACTGTGTGTTTACCATGTGTTTGTGCTCTTATGTAAGCTAGCTCACTAACTAGTTTAGTTTAAGGGTGGCTGATATTTATTCTATATTTTTACACAGTATAATAATATCTAAAGTGTTCCACTCATGTCGAGCCACTGACTGGTCTCATGAAATCTTGATGACCGAGCTAGTTCCTCCAGATTTGCTGTCCCTGCACATTGAAGCATGAGTTTGTGACTTTATGCCAGCTCAGAGGAAAATAATGTGGCTGTGCATCTCTCATAGTGAAGTAGTGACTAAATATAATTTATATAAACAGGGTGGAACTATTGGGATTCAGGTGCTTCAAACATCAGCCTGTGTGTTCAGAGCACACCCATCATTGCCCTTCATGTGCACAGTTCACTTCAGCTGTGGTGGTGTTTGTCATTATTGTAGACCCCCTTTCTTTGTCATTAGAGGCCACAGAATGTGCATATATCTGTCCATATTCTTCTGCATCTGGCATTCACGCCATATGACACCTTGCTTCCAATGTTTTCTTCTTGACTTAGTTATTTATCTTCTTAGTGAATCTAAATCGAGTTTGCAGGTATGTCTCCGACTTGGCCTAATGTTTTGTTTGTTTTGTTTCAGTAAGTTGGTAATTGTCCTAGAATAAAACAAATGTAAATGTTATGAATGTGGAAGAAGACTATGAACAGCAAATCTCATTGTGCTTAGAAAATGTAAACATCATGATACCACTGTATACCCCAATTTACTATGATTTACAAGTTAAGCTATTCATCTGAAAATCCACCAACTAGGAAAAAGTATACTTTTGCACATGTTATTCAGTATTTTTCTATATGCAATAGAGTGTTTTCTATGATGTTTTCAGAGTTTCCTAGGAGGTTTGTTTGGGCCAGTATGTGAGATAGATGTACTGCTGAATGATGCAGAGAACAGAAAGACAGCTGAGTTGAAGACAGAAGATGGGAAAGTGGAGAAACACTACCTGTTCTACGATGGAGAGTCTGTGTCTGGCAAGGTGAACAATTCTTTATAAGTACAGCTCTCCATAATCGTCAGCACACACATTAAATAGGGTTTGAATTTTATTATTAAAAATATTTATTTATTAACACTCAACACATGATAGACTTCTGTGCAATACCCCCCAGTCTATTTTGGGATCCTCTCTTTAACTGACTCCAGTGGGAAATTAAGATTTCTGTGATGCATATGTGAATTTTGTTCTATGTTTAGGAACCACAAGTAAATCAGCTGACTGAGCAGCTATTTGCTTTCTACCATCATAACTTAGGGTTTTCTAAACAGTTAAACCTGTTTGGGCCAGCACTTGTATACAAATACTTAATAAAAGTGTATATAATTACAGTACTACCAGATCTTATGTGCAGTAACAAGGGATAGGTCTTGCCAAAGATGTATATGTTCAGAAAAAAGAGGATGTTTTAGTTTTTCTCTGTCAGTTATAAATTGATTGTGAAAAATGTTTTTTGCCTCCAGGTGAATCTTAATGTGAAGCAGGGAGGAAAACGACTCGAGCATCAGGGAATACGCATCGAGTTTGTTGGACAAATAGGTGAGCTTAATTAAACTGATGCATTTGTCATTATCTCTCTGTTATCGCTCACTTTTCCTTCTTTAGGCAGACACATGAGAAGCTAAATGTTATATAGAGCAAAGATAAACTAATCTAACAATTATTTTGCTTGATGTTAGTAGGGCAGTGCCCACAGGCACATTCTCCTTAACACTGACTAGCTAGCTGTGTGGAATATTTGAAATGCCAAGTCAGGGCATTGGCCTGTGTAGCTGTAACACTTCACAGCCACAACACAGGATTTTCTCACGTGGCTAAAGGGTTTAGCAGAGCATGTGGTTGTCATGTGTAGCCTGCCTCAATGGAACTACATCTTTTTCCAACTGTATTTGCAGTGAGAGCAGAGTGCTGAATCAAGATGTTATGAATCTAATAGTGAGAAGATCAATTTTGGCTTTAAGGAAAAAAACGCTTCATTTTTAGTAGTTGACAGACCATTGTGGAAACTACCATCACGTCTTCTCTTATTATAGTACAAATGTATTGTATTCTTGTGTATGCGTGCCTCTCCCTCCATCTTAAATATGTATTACACTGCACTGTGCTTTATAACACCATTGCATTTTATATTAAAAATGTGACCGAAGGGAATTGCAATATATTTATCTAAACTTACACCTACCTACAGCATAAGATCTGTGTAAATCCAATGCAGAAGCATACGTCAGGTTTGAGGTTTCAGGTGCCCTGCAGATGGAATGAGCTGTGGAAAAGACTTGTCATACTGTGAAACTATGACTTGTGTGTGTGTGTAGATTTTCACAGATTTTCTTCTGTCTTTCAGAACTGTTCTCTGATAAGAGCAACACCCATGAGTTTGTGGACTTGGTCAAAGAGTTGGCTCTACCTGGAGAACTTACCCAGAACAGAAGCTATGACTTTGAGTTCATGCAAGTGGAGAAGCCTTACGAGTCCTATATGGGGGCAAACGTCAGGCTAAGGTATACTAATAAAGAGCCTGTAGCTTCCATACATTATTATTATACACATGACTATTTTAGTCACAGCCACACCTGTTGTTTTTGCATGCAGTCAGTTATCCAAGTCTTACAGCAGTAAACTATGCAAACATAGGAGCTTTTATCCAGCTCATCCTGTGCTGTTACCACACTAGAGGGAATTTCCATCAGGAATAAATGAATAGGTTGCTGGTATCAGTACTGCTAGCAGTAGTATGGGATTTATTTACAGGAAAAAATATCATTAACTCTCTAAAAATAATTGATGCATATGTTTTGTTATATGGCTTTAGTTTCACAAATGTGTAAATCTGAAGATTTCCTCATGTTTTTTCTGTTAAGGTCAACCAGTGACGACAATCAGTTTATGAACAAATCATTTTAAACTTAAATCTAGTGCCATACAGTTTCCATACAGCTGTCACAGATTGATACAGTGGCATAACAACTTTCTTGCAGGTATTTCCTCAGGGTGACAATAGTTCGTCGTCTGTCTGACTTAGTGAAAGAATACGAGTTAATCGTCCACCAGTTAGCTACTTACCCAGATGTCAACAACTCAATCAAGATGGAGGTCGGCATAGAAGACTGTCTTCACATTGAATTTGAATACAATAAATCCAAGTGAGTATAACTCTAATACTATTGAAGTCTTCCTCTGCTGTGAAAACCCAAAAGACCATGAGTTCTTTTAGTAGCCGATGGTTGGAGAACAAAAAGGTTGATGGCTGAAATATGACTTCATTTTTTCTCTCCTTTTGCATCAGAAGAAAATACAGTAATTCAATTCAAATGCAATTAAGACACAAATATACTTGATGTAAACAAGCATTTAGTTAAACATGTGATCATTAATTTAAAAAAAACAGGCTTTGGTAACATGGCTGACCTACATTTCATACTGTCCCTGAATGCCTCACTAGTGCTGCATTAGTGTTTCAGGGAGCCACTACTAAAATGTGGGAGACTCCTGGAAGAGACATGGGTTGTTTGTTATTCAGAAAGTTAGTGCTTGTTTAACAGGTGTTAAGTTATTTATTGGCTTTGTACTCGGTTCTATTTAATATACTGTAACAAGTATAACAACATACCATCATAAATTATTACAGGCTCACCTCACCTCTGTTCTCCTACCTGCTGTCCACTCTGTGTGGAGGAGCTGAGCTCTCTGTAATCACAGAGAGGAGAAGCAGCAGCAGAAACACCAAAACTCTATTTTCAGCTCTGCCACATTCATACATGGCAATTTTCAGCTGCATGCACATGAAATGCTCCCATTTTCAGTGTAGACTGCTGTAACGATCTATCAGGCGACCAGTAGAGCTGACCTTGACTGAGTCTGAGTTCTTGATGTCTGTCTGTGATAGATACCACCTTAAAGATGTGATTGTTGGGAAGATTTACTTCCTGCTGGTCAGGATCAAGATCCAACACATGGAGCTTCAGCTCATCAAGAAGGAAATAACGGGCATAGGTAAGAATCCAGGGTAGTCACAAACAAAAATGAACTAACCCATATTAAACACATGGATAAGCATGGTTGAACCTGTAAGGACCAGCAGCATGGCGGTTCTAGCTGTGTAGTTCATCACTGTTGAGCTTTTTCTAGCTGTAAACTGCTCGAGTTGGTTTAGTCTTCTTAAGATTAATTGGGTCCCAGTAAGAGTAAAGAATCCTGTCAGCTTTGCTCCACTTTACCACGTTATATCAGCTGTTGTCCTCGTTCTTAGGTCCCAGTACTACCACTGAGACGGAGACGGTTGCAAAATATGAGATCATGGATGGTGCTCCAGTTAAAGGAGAATCAATTCCCATCAGACTGTTTCTTGCAGGTAAGAACTCTTCTCACCCGTTGACATATTGTTATCTCATATTGTCAGGGTGCCGGCTTTCCTGTTAGCTTCCTTATTTTTATTATTTTTCTTGAAGTTAGAGTGACAGCCTATCGCATATTTTGTTTCCTAACAGGATACGACTTGACACCGACCATGAGGGACGTCAACAAGAAATTCTCTGTACGCTATTTCCTTAATCTGGTGCTGGTGGATGAAGAGGACAGAAGATACTTTAAACAACAGGTAACACAGTTCAACACACAGTAATAGCAATCTACCAGAAAGATGTTATCTGTGCATCTGTAACAGTGTGTAGCTGATAAGATGCTTCTCAGGTCGAGAACATCAAACATTAAAGGAGAGAAAACTGGTGCACACTGATAAATTAGCTGCTTTAATGGTGCAAACAAACGGGACCAGTATTTCACACTGTAGTTTACAGCATATTTATCACTGTGCACCAGTCTTATCTTCTTTAAATATTAGGACGTCAGTGAGCTGTTTCCCCAACTCTGTATGCCGTGCCATGTATGTAATCTAATGCAATTCAATTCAGCAGGTTAGAATTGAACTAAGGTAAAACGTAGGTGATAATTCTACTATGTTTATTATTGAGGTTATAGTGGCTGGAGGAGTCATACTGGAGTACATAATATTAGGAGGTGACCCCTCATTCATTAAAAATAGAGCAGCCAAGACATTAGAGCTGCTGTACTGGATCATATTAAACTGTGCATGTGTACATAATGAAGCAGGCATATATATCACCATTCATTTTCAGGAAGCAAATGCAAGTTAAATTTCAAGGACACACAGAGTGTGTTTTAGTGTGGAACATTGTAGATGAAAACTAATTTTACACATTTTTCCTTATGACTGTTCAAGTGTGCTTTAGCATTCCTGTATTTTCTTTAGTCCCTTTTTTAATTATCTGCCTTTATATGCATCTGCCTACTTTTCCTTTTCTACACTTCATCCCTGTCTCTGTCTTTAGGAAATTGTTTTGTGGAGAAAAGCCCCAGAGAAGCTGAGGAAAAGAAACTTCCACCAGCGTTATGAATCGCCTGAGCGAACCCAGCCTGTTACTGCAGAGCAACCAGAGATGTGAGGGCGATGCTATAAACTGAACATACGTACAGACACACCCCAACTCTTCACTGCTGAACAGCCAGAGGTTTGAGCGTTGCCCCACTCTCCCCCTGGACTGAGAAATGTCTTTGTACATGAATACACATAACATACCTTTACCTTCAGGCATCCCCCCTCACATCACAGCTTCAGGTATGAGGCTGTTATACCGCCACCACTCTTCCCCCAGGACTGAAACACACTCACATACAGACACACGAGTCTGCTGAATGCAAAGTGCAGTGCAAATCAAACTGATCGAAGTAAGAACAGAGAAGCAGCCTATTTGATCCCGGTGTCTGAAACTGAAACACACTCAAGCACACACAAGCGAAGCCATACAGTCTTAGTTTGGTGAATGCATAATAAAACAGGAACAGCAAAGATGGAAACGAGGAGATGGCTGCAGACGACCATTATATTATTTATCCCTCTCTTCTGCTTCTTTTTTTTTTTTTTTTTTCTGATCTGGATGGGACAGCCAGTAGTTAAAAGTATTCAAGACGTGGGGATCAGCCTGAGTGGAGGATTTGAGATGCTTAGCTATGAGTCAACACTCGTGGTCTCTGTATTCATGTGTTTGAGCTACAATGATGTCACTGTGCTCTCATTGTTGCAACAGTCCTCAGGCTCCACTTTTAAGACAGTGCCCACTTATTTGGGAAATTGGCGGTTTACAGCAACAAATGTCCATCTTAACACAAAGTTAATGCTATATCTCATATAGAAACATATTCCACTCTTCTCATTTTACACAAGAAAATGTTGTGATCCAACATGGACATTATTATTTCAGGGTCATTAATTTCATACAAATATTTAACTACATCAAAAAGAGTTGCAACTAAGAATCTGTTTCATATTCGATTTATCTGCAGTCTGAGTTAATTAATTGTTTAGCTTAAATGACATTTACTAACAACTATGTAATAGAAAGATTAGCCACAAATGATCACAAGAGTGACTGTTTGAGGTTTTTCCTTTTAAAATGAATTGATCATCAAGACAGCAGCCAGTTGATTGATCGGATGAATGGAATAGTTGTTGCAGCTTCAGCCTGTACTCTTTAGCTCAGTACAACATTTCAGTTTCTAGTTAAGGTGAATATTTGATGCAGTTTCGACTGAAGTTTGTCAGTTTACTACAGGATCGCCTCCGAATTTAATTTGAATGACTGATTTATGTCTTTCTAAAGTCAAGATGTTTCTCTTGAAATGTTTAGTTTGACTTATACATGTTGGTTTATTTATCAGTAACCTTGAACAATTTAAAAAACATGTTGTTTGTCTTCCAAAGTTATTTTAACGGTTAAAATAACATAAAAAGTATGTGGATACAAGAGGGGAATCAAGTTTCAGTGCTTCTCACCACACTGATGAAATGGCAGTTTATCTCAATTCAGAGTAAGATATCTCGAAGCATCTAAACATGAAATGTGTTGAACTAAATGCTTTGTAGAGAACGTATTTATGGTTGCTGGATTGAACCTTTCATTTGTCTTATCCAGAGGGCCTCTGCTCACATTCAGTTTAAAGAAACAGATCTTCAACCTCTAAAATTCAAAGTTTTGTCTGGATACTTTCAAAGTTTTTACATCGACGCACACTAAACGGTTATTTACAGTTGCTCAGTAGAACAATGGTCGGCAGGCTGTAGACTCACTGTTCGCCTTCTAGACAGGCTTTTGTTGGGCCTGTTGGTGTATTCAGAATATTAATGTAATAAATGTTCATGTCTGCTGTTGGAATCACTGGAGGTGGTGCAGCATCAACATACTGTAAAGTCCAACAAGGTTCCACTGTGATGCTCAGACCGGCAGTTTAGGTCCTGCTTTAAAGACACACAGAGAGTTTGGTAATGTTACCAGTCTTGTGTGTGAGGTGAATTCTCCCTTAATCACTGATCTGCGGTCAGTTTTGCACTTTTCGCCACAGATACTTAACTGTAACTTTATAAAACTGACGCTGAAATGAAACATCACTCAAGGACTTCACCTCAGAGACATGTGTCTAATGGAAATCCTATCATTTATATATTTTACTTATACTTGATTTACGATATTTGTTGCTTTTTGTCGTTCATGTACAACTCATGGCGTCATGATATGTTTCTTAAATGTCCAAACTTCTTCACATTATTGTTCACCTACATTTGGTTTTTCCTATTTGGGAGAACTGTAATTTATTTGCAAACGATGCTTTGTTTGGCTCTGTCTGACAGATATATTTTCTGTATTTCTGATGCTGTACACGTGGGGTTTGTTTGGTGTGTCCTTTTAAGGAAATGAAGAAACACTTAAATGCCAAAACTCTCTGCCCCTGTCTTATGTACTGCATGTTAATCTTTACACGATGTCTAATCATGCCATGAACGTGTGTATGTGTGTGTGTGATAAAATGTGTATATATACACTAAACACAAATGTATAGCTACAATGGATGGTCAATAAAGCAAATTTATACTGTATATTTGGTGAACACTCATTTTTAAGTGCTGTTATACTAAGTATATACTACAGCTACAGCCACTAACAAAAATGGTGTAAGTTCAGGGAACAGGTCAGTATTACAGGATATTAAAGGGAAAATGTATGTATGAGACTTGAGACGTGAGATCCTGACTGGCCTCGTTCCATCAATGAAAGAAAGATCTTCAAAAAGGTCCTCTGATATTGCAGTTACCAAAATGGAGATATTTGAGGTCACAGTGGACTTGACCTTTTACTGTAATAATCAAGTGAGTTGATCATCAAAGTGAGCCACTGTGCCGAATCTGAATAAGGTCTCTTGTATAGACAACAAGTACATCAGCAAAAACAAACAGTGCTGCTTTATTAGACTATATATCTTGTCATTTGACCAAATTCTTTAGGGAATTAGCATAAATTTAAAGTGTGGAAATAATTAAAAAGGTTTTGTTTGTAAGGTTGGCTGTAGGCTCCATCTCTGTGACTCTCTGTTGACGTACATGTGAGGCCCCTTTTTATCAGATTGTATAAAGACATTTGTGCTACAATTTATTTCAACAGCCTTTTAACACTGTACCAATTTACCTTGAGTCATGCTGACACCAAGACAATTTCCTAATTTTAAATATGTTAAAAAATGACCTTAACCTTTGTTTACTTTTCCTAAACTGTTACAGCACAATATATTTGTCATTTACATTTTATACGCTTATTAAAATCAAGCTGAAGCTGCTTACGTCATACCTTTTACTTCCTATTTGATGCTGACCACACCCTCCCAGGTGATGTCACAGGTACTAAGTTATATGACTTGGCTCATGAGATCCCTCAATAGTCTAAGCACCAATTGTTTTGATATACACTCCGAGGCAGAAGTACTGTTCCCAAATCATAAATATATACATACATCTATGTTCCCAAATTACCTGACGTCCAAATATCACTGAATTATTTACTATAAGATAAGAGAACTTTGTTTTTGTCGTTCTCATGGAAAGAAGTAGAGCAATTTTTAAACATGCGAAGAATTCATGGTGTGCATATACGATCTTTGGATGCCCTTTCGTTTTTTGCCTGTTTATATTTGAACTGTCTTTGCGCTATTATATCAAGTCTCCTATTTTTCTGTCATACTGATTTGGATTAAAAAAAATACTACTAATACTGAGACATTTACCTGAAAATCCGTCTTTATGTTTTAGGTAGAAGTAATTTTAAGTTTACTTTTCGTACAGGCACATCTCTAGACAGCTACATAACGACTGGGTCCTGCCGCACGTTGTGTTAGCAGGAAGAGACAAGTATTGACCGTCCAATGTCGAGCTTTCTGATGTGTACTCCACATATTTAGACCTGTTCACAGCATGAAGCCACAATAACACTGGTTTTACAAGTGGTCCACAGACGGTGCAAACAGCGGGGATATAACTATGTCAGTAAACCGATGTATGCGATTGTTTAATCGGCTTCAACGCCAGATTAACACCCGGAGTCCCCGCATCACCGCTGGGAGCTGCCATGTGTCGTTTGGATCTGGTTTGTTGCATAAACAACACCAAGCTGGTTCTGTTGTTTGCAGCAGAAATGTTTCATCCAACAAGCCTCCTCCCAAAACCCCGGACACGTCTCTGTTCATCCCGGTCTCTCTGAAGATGGACTCCTCCATAGACTGGGCTGTGGGAGAAGAGTTGACGCAACCGCTCGATAAAAGTGAGTAGACCCCTCTGAGATGACCGAGTTTGACACTGTCTGTGCGTTTTCTAATGTTAGCACCTCTCTGCTGTTTGTGTCTGGGATTTAGGTGAACTGCTGAAAGTTCTGAACCGGTTTTATAAGAAGAAGGAGATGCAGAAGCTGGCATCAGATCACGGCCTGGACGGTGAGAAAGAAAACTGTCAAATCATTTCACAGTTCAACACATTGTCTTAAATAATGAGGGGACTGAGTAGGTGTTTTAATGTTTGAGTGAAAGAGCACACAGTTTAAATGTTGACACAATACATATTTATAGTTACACTGCATATATTTGCTTTAACAAGTACTCATTTGTTCAGTTATTGTGAGAACCTGTTATTTGCAGAACATTTTACTTAGTCACCAGTAGTTGTTGTGTAATTGATGATCTGTGTTAAAGACCACAGTGAGTTTATTACATATTAATAAATTATAACATATATACACATATAATAATAATTAACACGTTGCAAGCACTAGTCAACAGTGGAGAAGAAAAACTCCCTTAAAAGGATGAAGCCTCCAGGAGAACCAGGCTCAAGTTAGTCGGCCTCGACCGGTTGGGGTGCGGGAAACGATGAACAATAAATCAATAAACAAAAATAAAATGATAAACAAAATATTGTGACAGTAGTGAGCATATTCTTTGACTCTCATTTTATTCAATTGTTTACATTGTATGTTTGTGTGTGCGCAGCTCGTCTGTTCCACCAAGCCTTCATCAGCTTCAGGAAGTACGTCCTGGAAATGGCGTCGCTCCCGGCCGACCTGCACATCATCCTCAGTGACATCTGTTGTGGAGCAGGTTGGTCAGTTAAGATCAAGCGTGATAACCTGAAATTGTATTTAAAATAATTTTTAATTTCTGCTGCGCTCAAGGTCACATAGACGACATCTACCCATACTTCATTCGTCATGCCAAGCAGATCTTTCCCATGCTGGACTGTATGGATGACCTGAGAAAGATCTCAGACCTCAGACTCCCAGCCAACTGGTATGTATCATAGTTTCAGAGCCAATTATCCGATAAATCTCCAATGGCAGTATATACCTTTACCTGCATTATAGTCTGCTTAAGGAGGTTACTGCTTGTGCCAGAACATGCAGTATTATTTTGTGTTTATAGAATCTGTGTGTGTGTGTGTGTGTGTGTGTGTGTGTGTGTGTGTGTGTGTGTGTGTGTGTGTGTGTGTGTGTGTGTGTCCCCATGTTCATCAGGTATCCCGAGGCTCGTGCCATCCAGAGGAAGGTGATTTTCCATGCTGGTCCTACTAATAGTGGTAAAACCTACCAAGCCATTCAGCGCTACTTGGCTGCTAAATCTGGAGTTTACTGTGGCCCTTTGAAACTACTGGCCCACGAGATCTTTGAAAAGAGCAACGATGCTGTACGTATCTGTTTTTTTAAGGAGAACTCTGCTGCTTTTGTCTTTTTAAAGGTTGTGTAAGCTGGAGCTGTCATGCTTAAACAATGTTATAAACTTAAATAGCAGGTTAGATAAATATGTAAAGTGAATGTGCAAGAGCACATTGAAGTTTCCACAGTACAGCCCTTATTCCAGTAGCTGACATTTGTGGATTAATCTGTCTTCCTGAAAGCTTTAAATGCAAAACAGGTTACATAGTGAACAAAGCCTCCAGGTCACTCCGCACAAAATCTCTTTCTTCAACTCAATGTAAAGCACAAATTAAACAATACAATTGTTGGACAGCGTGTGTGAAAAAAGATTTTATAAATCGTTCTTTTTTTAGAGGCTTAAAGGAAGCTGCACAAAATCGGATCAACTGCCTGCAGTAACACAGTGTTTTAGGAGTGCAGTGTTAAATTGTTTTATTACTCTTTGTTAATATTAAATTTTCTCTTTGGTGACAAAGTCGTCATCTCAGTGTCCTCTCTATTTCTCATCTCTCTCTCTATTTTTAAAGTGTCTTCTTCTGTCTCTTCCTCACCCTCCTGATGACTCTTTGTTTGTTTGCAATCCCAGGGTGTGCCATGTGATCTAGTTACAGGAGAGGAGAGAACTTTAGTGGACCCAGAGGGTCGAGCCGCAGGTCACGTGGCCTGTACCATCGAGATGTGCAGTGTCACCACACCATGTAAGTAAAAATAAGACACACATGAACAGATCCTTTTAAATGCATGTATTCAATGAGGTACATCCCATGGCCACTGTAAGTCTTAATGCACATCTCTCATCTTTCACTGTCTGTATTTATCACTTTTAAGATGTTCTTAAACTAACTATTATAAGTCATGTTCAGATATTTATTCTTTTACTACAGTTACAGTGATTTGGAGAATACAGATTTATTTGTATTTTTTATTGTATTTTTTTTTTTTTCATGTCTTTAGATGAAGTGGCTGTAATTGATGAAATTCAAATGATCAAAGATCCTTCTAGAGGCTGGGCATGGACCAGAGCCCTGCTGGGTTTGTAACACACTCAAACACACAAAAGACCTGTGGCATTGTCTCAGATTGATTTAGCTAAACTCTCTTTTGCTCTTTTACTATTGAGTGTGTAGTGAGTATTGCAGTAATATTCACAAACATTAAAATAATAACAATTCATATGCACACAACGTTTCTGCAGCGGAAAACTTCCTCTGTATTTGTGCAGGTCTCTGTGCAGAGGAGATCCATGTGTGTGGAGAACCTGCAGCCATAGACTTTATCAGAGAGCTGATGTACACTACTGGAGAGGAGATGGAGGTAAGACTGCAGTAAGAGGAGAGTGCAGCTGGTGTTGTCTGGCATTTTTCTTTAACCTTTCCCTGTTCTCTGTGTCCGTCAGGTCCACACCTACCAGCGTTTAACACCATTCTCCATCTTGGATCGTGCTGTGGAGTCATTAGACAACCTGAGACCAGGGGATTGTATTGTCTGTTTCAGTAAAAATGACATCTACTCCATAAGCAGACAGATTGAAGCCAAGGGACTAGAATGTGCTGTAATTTATGGGAGCTTGCCTCCAGGTGTGTGAAGAGTTGTTTGGAGGATGTATACTGTATACTGGATGTATAGTGTGTGTAGTAGCACTTCTAAAAGTAACTGCAATCATGGGGACCCAGTGTAAATTGTTTCAATCTATTAAAGAAGAAAATATATTTTCTGACATTCAGAATTACTTTACTAACAGTTATTGAGGTGTTTAGTATGAATGAAATGTCTGTAAATGAGCTCCAGAGTCTGCAGATTCCTGTTTGATAGAGGCTAAGCTCTGTAATTCTGTGTTTTACAGGCACCAAGCTGTCCCAGGCCAAGAAGTTCAATGACCCTGATGACCCATGCAAGATCCTGGTTGCCACAGATGCTATTGGCATGGGTCTTAATCTGTGAGCACAGTTTTACATAATGGGTTTATGTCTAGTTTTGTGTTTTTTAAACAAAAATAAATGGAAAAGATTGTAGAAATGTCCTCAGTTAAATCGTTTCTTTGCCAGTTTGTTACTATTAAGTCTGAAATCTTTGAAATGCTACATGTAGCTTTAGCATCACTCCAATTATCATGTTGTAGTCTCGGTGTAATGTCTTTGTCTTCCGCTCTCTCTCCAGGAGTATAAAACGTATCATCTTCAACACTCTGGTAAAACCTAATGTTAATGAGAAGGGGGAGAAACAGATGGAGACCATCAGCACATCACAGGCTCTGCAGATAGCTGGCCGTGCAGGGAGGTCGGTCTCATTTTCTGAAGGGTTAACGTCAGGAGAGAAGATACAGGACTAACGAACAGGTTTCTGTCAAGTTGTGTTTATCAGCTTGTCATTATTGTTACAGGTTCTCCTCCAAGTTTAAAGAGGGAGAAGTCACCACCATGCACAGAGATGATCTGCCTGTCCTGAAGGAGATACTCAGCCAATTAGTAGAACCAGTACAGGTGATTGTTCAAACATTCATTCACACCCTGAAAACCTGGAGGGAATTTCTTTACATCTGGCACATATTCCCACTGAAGGTATTTACTGATGTATCTCTCTGTCTCTTCTTTTTTGTCTCAGACCGCAGGTCTCCATCCAACTGCAGAGCAGATAGAGATGTTTGCTTATCACCTCCCTGATTCTACGCTATCCAACCTTGTTGTGAGTATAACCATCAACTCTCTTATCCTACCAACTTTATGGCCACATTGTGAAGATAGAGCTCCGAAGCACTGAAGGGTCCTTATAAAATGATACATATTCTAAACTCGATCTGTTGGTTGTTGGTGCATCTTGAGGTTCTGTCCTGACTTTTAATACAGTAGTTTGTTAAAAATTAAGAAACTGAATTTTCCTATAACTGGATTTCTTTCAGAGCTTCTACGCTGGCTCTAACAAAGCTTTACTGATGTAACAGTGGACATGCTTTTAATGTTTCATTAAGAAACTTCAGACCCAACACACCTCATGTGACATCACTACACACAGTTCTTCATGTGACATCACTTGAGGCTTTAAAGCCACAAAAGGCTTTTTCCACCTATGGAGTAAAACTGTATAAAACCAGTAAACTGATTTTAATGTATCAAATGCGAGCCAAGATTTACTTGATGTTGAATAAGTCTGAAACCATGACTGTGTGTAATCAGCACAACTGAATAAACCTTAGCAACTTCTCGTCTCTTTGTTCAGGACATATTTGTCAGCCTATGTCAGGTGGACGGTCTGTATTTTGTCTGCAACATTGATGACTTCAAGTTTCTGGCTGACATGATTCAGCATATCCCCCTCAACCTGAGGACGCGCTACGTCTTCTGCACCGCTCCCATCAACAAGAAACAACCTTTTGTATGCACGTCCTTCCTAAAGGTACGAATGAGGTGAAGAAGATGTGAGATTAATGCATGTAAAAGGAGAACGATTAGGGTGGATTGTTAGATTGTTTAATATTAGCAACAGATGTTACTGTACCTCACCCAGAAATGAATTAAGTCAGTGTTGTCAAAGTCCAACAAGGGCTGAATAATTTTTACAGGCACCATACTCTGGTCTCTCTCTTTTTATGGTTTTATCACTCTAATAAAACATAATTAACTGCAGAATAAAATGATTGGCCTCGTCAAGTAACCTTTGAGATTCAGCCTGATGTTCCAGATATTGGTGTTGCTAAAGTGTGAAGAAAACTCCTCCGTCCTGGTAAAAAAATAGTCATGTGTAAATGTTAAATAAACAATTGATTAATTAGTGTAATAGAGTGATGAGAATAATTTATATTATGATCCTGTATTTCTCATCGGTGAATTAGCAAAGATAAGATTTTCTTGCGACTGCCTGCTTTTTCTACTCTCATGTAGCTGTAGCTCTGTGGCACTAATTTTAATCTTGCTTCTCGTCTCAGTTTGCCCGTCAGTTCAGTCGAGATGAACCCCTCACCTTTGGCTGGGTCTGTCGACACATCAGCTGGCCTGTGGCTCCACCCAAAAACATTAAAGACCTGGTTCACTTGGAAGCTGTTCATGATGTGTTGGATCTTTACCTCTGGTTGAGGTGACTTTGTCTCTTTAATGTCTCTGTTAGTTGTGTTGTTATAATAATAATAATAATAAATGAAACAGATGAAACAGGATTTATTATCTTTATCATTCAGCTTTCTCCAAACTGTCCTTTAACATGTTTAGATTTACAGACCCCTCTGTTAATGACTTCTTACCACCCTAATCCTCATTTAAATCTCTGCAGCTACCGTTTCATGGACATGTTTCCAGACACAGCCTGTATTCGGCAAATCCAGCAGGAACTTGATGACATCATCCAGCAGGGAGTCCGAAATATCACCCGTCTCATCAGAGCCACTGACCCAACGATCACTGACCCACTACAGACACAGAGCGGCAGAGGTCAAAGATCACAGAGAGGGTCAGGAGAGAGGATGGACAGCTCTCTGGCTAATCGCCTGGTCAGAGACGGGCTGTTGACTCCTGATTTGCTCCGGCAGCTGCAGAGAGAGTGGTCTAAAGATCAGAAGCAGGAGTTGACCAATAAGAGTGCAGTTAGTACAGATTGTCACAATACTGACAACAAAGGGAAAAGGATGAAGAAGAAATGAAGAAGAAAAACAATTATGTTGAGTTCAGTGACTGATAACTGATCAAACTGTTCTGGATACTCGACCTACAAGAAACAGACTGATTGTTGTGGATTATTGCAGGGAACGCCATTTTTTGTTGGAGCTACCCCTGGGCCTCAGTTCTCACAGTTCTGCTTCAGTGAAGAGTCAGAGTGTCATAAATCATTTCTGTGGCTGTGGGACACTGTGTATTAGGCAGTGAGGGAGAAGTACACGTAGAACAGCTTGAGCGTATATATGGAGCTTATTTAACTATTACAAACTCCTCCCAGACAAACTGCAACATCTGGAAACGTACTATTCACATTGTCAGTAGCCCAAATTGAACAGAACCCTGTTAGTGTGTTTATTCAAATGAGAAACAGTGTTTTTTTTTTTTTCTTGTTTGTATATTTAAAATGATGACATTTATCAATAAATATAGTTTTAATTGTTTTAATTTTTATGTGCCACACACTGGTTCAGGAAGTACTGAAGACACATGGAGTCAGGTCAGGGACATTTTGAGAAAACGGCACAGACAACAGAATGGCCTCCTGTGGGTCAGATGATGTTTATCATATTTCAAAACTCTAACATGAATTTTTAATGGAAGTAAACCAAATAGATCAAACCATTAGAGCCAGTCGTGACTGAAAGTGTCAGTGTTTCTATGCTATAGAGATAATATCTCAGGTCATGGCAGACTGCGTAACTTCAGTTTTAAGACAATCAGTCTGTGTAGTTCATGGTTCCTTCAGTTGTTGGTCTACATCACAAGTTTATTTATATTATCATAGTTTACTTTATATTGTGATTACCATGAGTGCCACAATTGTTCATTCAAGATAAATAATTAAAATAAAAGTTTAGATGCTCCTTTATCCCTTTATTTGAGTAAATAGGTCAACAATGAATTACTAATATCTAAAGACTGCGGCAGCATCTCTATAAAGATTTATTGTAGGTCACCAGATATCCTACAATGAAACTACAAAGAGGACGGGGCTGGGCCTTAAGACAGCAGGAGGTTTGGCTTGTTGTTAATCATTGAGTTAATTCAGAGGTTGCTCTCTGCTCAGGTGACTCAGAATGTGAGAACAAATTAAGAACAACAGAGCAGGACGGGAGAGCCACTGATATACTCTATAACTCTATACCCTAACATGTCTACACTCTGAGGACGTTTAACTTGATTACATAGTGGTTGCAGTTGTGTCGTGTGCCGAGAGAACACAAAGTCAAACCACTGGAAGAGTTTTCATGGTGGTGTGTGTTGTGCATCAAGATGTTGGCTGTTCATCTCGTTTCGTTCTACTTCACCAAACTGAAGGAAGACCCCACCAAAAAGGTGAGACCTACTCTGAAAAGACATTCTATGATACTTCTTATACGTGTATGATGAAATTCACAAAAATAGTTCTAATATATTTAAATATGGCCGTTAAGACAACAAGAGGCTTGTACATATGAATATTATGGTTCAGCTACAACTGCATTTGGAGCTCTTCATCCTTCCTTAGGGGGCTGATTGGGTGATTCTGGTTTAATTTAACCCTTCTGTCTTATTGAGAAGTTGTTACTGTAGCATGAAGAATATTTTGTTCTGTTTTAGTATGAAAATCATGTTTGTCACCAAACATGGTCTCAACTTTGTTGTTTTTCTCACATGTGCAAAATATATAATTATAGTTAAAGTTAAGTCAGGATTCACACAGTAATAGAGAAATGAAGACTGGGACTGGGAAATGAAAAATAATTTATCTCAGCTTTTATTTACTAAATCTAAAAGACAAGGCAGTGACCAGTCCTGAAATAAGATGATCAAGGTATAATGATTAGTTACCGTTTGTCTTTCCCTGAGAAATGATTAACATCCCTCCCTTTCACTACTCTTCTCTGTGTCGATGTGATCAACACACACTCTCACAGTGGACACTCCCTTGAGCACCACTGCATTCACACTCTAACACAATTAAAGTAATACCTCACCAGGACCTTGGCCCATGAACATGTTTCCACACTGTTAGATTAGCTGAGTGTACAGTACAGTTGTTTTGCACCTCTTTCTGCTACTTCCTCCTTCTTTGATCACCACAATCAAGTCCTGGTTTCCCTGATTCTCCCACTTCAAGTCCACAGTTTAAGTCCTGTGATCAAGTTTATAAAATGAATTTGGACTTTTTCTTTTATACATGGTTTTACCACAGTTTTAATACAACACACAGCAGCGTGTGCTACATGTGAGTTTAGGACATCACATGGCTCATCTCTTTTTGGTCCTATCGTCTCGTTTACTTTATCTCTCTCTCTCTTTTTTTTTTAGGTGGACAGGTTTCTGCACGCAATGCGTCTCCATGACGACCAGTTAAGCGACATCTCAGCTCGTTTCCAGGCTGAAATGAAGAAGGGGCTTTCAGCGGAAAGCAATGCTGCTGCCTCAGTGAGGATGCTGCCAACACACGTCCGCTCCACTCCTGATGGATCAGGTCATCTACAGTTGTTATTTTCCAACTTTGTCTAGATCAAGATGTTAAAAATTACAATCACTGGACACTGGACGTGGGTTAACACATGGCCTTGAAAAGAGTCTGGAAAAGAAGGTCTTATGGACGATGAAATCAAGATTTGATGAATTACAGACTTGGAGCAGTCGTTGCATGCTAAGAAAATGAAACTGAACTTTTATAAATCTCAGATATTAGAGCACAGAGGCATATAGATATACGATGGGTCCTACACGTAAGATTGTAAACATATGCATACAGATGATTAATATCGTCTCTCTCTTTCACTCCTGCAGAGAAAGGACAGTTTGTGGCTTTAGATCTAGGAGGCTCCAAGTTTAAGGTTCTCCAAGTTAAAGTGAGAGAGGGCGTGGGGATTAGGAAGGGAGAAGTAGAGATGGAAGAGAAGACATACCCGATCCCTACGGAGATACGTGCTGGTAGAGGAACAGAGGTAAGTGGAAGGGACAGTGGGTGGAAAGTGGAATTCAAGATTGATCAGAAAGGAGCTATTTAAATTTAAGGGGATTGGGAGGAAGATGGAGAATCAGGACATCTAAAGCGGATTCTACATTAGAAAAGAAGTAAAAATGGTATAAAATGTTTTATATTTCCTTCTTGACTGTCTTTCTTGTTCCTCTCTTTGACAAACTATCTGTGTGCAGTTATTAGACCATGTGTCAGAGTGCCTAAAAGACTTCCTGCACGAGAAGAACATTGGTTTAGAAAAGAAACATCCTCTGGCTTTTACATTTTCTTTCCCCTGTGAACACTCCGCCTTGGATCAGGTAATAACATCCTACATGCAAACATGTTCTTTTACTGACTTGCACCTGCAGTATATTCTCCTCACATGACTCTGTCATTTAGATTTATTCGTCTAAATCCTCCAAAACTCTTCTCTCCACTCTGTAGGGATTATTATTAAACTGGAGTAAGAATTACCGTGCTTGGGGCCTTTTGGGCAAAGACGTGGTCCAGTCCCTGAGACAAGCTATCGACAGAACTGGGGTACGGCTCCAGTTTTCATTGTTTTACGTACTGCCGAGACACACAGATTATTTTTTCATTCATCATATAGACCCTTTAAACGAGTGCAGTGCTGCTAAGATCTCACCCTTCCAAGACATTAGACTGACCAATGGAGTCCCTTCTTTCCTTGTTCACTCTGTGCAAAAAATCATATCTACATAACAAAGTATATTTATTTGCTGATGCCACATTATAAAATAAAACTTATATAATTGACTGAATACATCCAGTGGAAACTTTATCTTTTCATATGAATTGTAATTATAACCTGATGGATCACTCTTATTCATTCTGCAGGGAATGGATGTAGAGGTTTTAGCTATGGTTAATGACACTGTAGCGACCATGATGACCTGTGGTTTCGATGATCAGTACTGTGATGTAGGACTCATCATTGGTAAGTACTTTCACTATAACTGTAATCACTGGAAAATAACTGCAAACATTATGTACATGTATTTATCTGAATATTTAGTTCAAGTACCTCCACTTCACACATTTTCAAAATGTTTACTTGTTGCGCCCTCTAGAGGTTCACTGTATTATTGCATGAATCCACATTATGTTACACATCTGGACAATCAATGAATCCAGTGCACATTTCTGTTATGTGACTATGAATATAATTGCATGGATCTCCTCTATGATGTTGTATTTAGGTACAGGCACCAATGCGTGTTACATGGAGGAGATGCGTCACGTTGACCTAGTGGAGGGGGACGAGGGCAGGATGTGCGTGAACACTGAGTGGGGAGCCTTTGGAGATGATGGAGCTCTGAATGATTATATCACAGAGTTTGACAGAGATGTCGACTCAGCCTCTCTCAACCCTGGGAGACAAATGTAAGGAAAACAGCTTTGACTTTTTTGAATGTCACAGTGTCCACCTCTCTTTTCTTCTACTCTCACTGTTATTTCCTTAATGCAGCTTTGAGAAGATGGTCAGTGGGCTGTATCTGGGTGAGCTGGTGAGGCTGGTTGTATTGAAGATGGCTAAAAGAGGACGGTTATTTGAGGGACAAGTGTCTGACGCCCTGAGGACCACAGGAACAATTACCACTGCACATGTGGCAGCCATGGAGGAGTAAGTTACCTTCATTTATGTACCATACGCCACACTGTGTCTGAAAACAGTGACTTACCATCAACGTCCATATTTCTCAGGTACAGAAATGGTCTAAAGAACACCAGAGAAATTCTCATGGACCTCGGTTTGAACCCTTCACCTGACGACTGCATTGCTGTTCAGCATGTCAGCACCATAGTGTCCTTCAGGTCCTCAAATCTGGTGGCTGCAGCACTGGCTGCCATCTTGACTCGAATCAGGCAAAACCGGAATTTAAGGACTTTACGGATCACTGTAGGTGTGGACGGCACCGTGTACAAGACTCATCCACAGTAAGTTATTGTGGAAATTTACAGTATGTGCACAGGTGTGTCAGCAAACCTTTTCAACATGTCATTCTAGTTAATAGTGGCTGGATTCCATTTAGTTCAGTTCATTGGCTTCTGGGTGAATAATAATATAAATAGTGAAAGAGCAGTTAGTGACAGTGCACAGTGAAATGTTCGGGTTGTATTTCTATATCATTGTCAGTAGGGGTCACTGAGGGTTCAACATCTTTTTCAGGTACCCTAAACGTCTCCATAAAGTGGTGCGCAGGTTGCTTCCCGAGTGTCATGTGAGATTTGTCTTGTCAGACAGCGGCAGCAGCAAAGGAGCTGCGCTGGTGACAGCAGTCGCACAACGACTGGCATCACAGAGACGACAGGTGAGTGTGTGTGTGTGTGTGTGTGTGTGTGTGTGTGTGTGTGTGTGTGTGTGTGTGTGTGAGTGTGTGTGTGTGTGTGTGTGTGTGTGTGTGCCTCCAGTTTTCTTATCTTCATCACAGAACAGAGGACTGACTGTTTCTTACTTGTGCTCCAGGTTGACGAGACACTGTCTTCCTTCACTCTAAGCTACGAGCAGCTCCAGTTGGTCAAGGCCAGGATGAGGGCAGGGCTGGAGGCAGGCCTGAAGACTAATGGCCCATCTGCAGTCAAGATGCTGCCTTCCTTTGTGTATCGAACACCTGATGGCACCGGTCAGAAAATCAACAAACTGCAATTACAGTTAAACATCTGTTGATTAAGGAAACACCCACACACAGACACACATCGTAAAGGATGTCTCATTAAATCTTTAGAAGAGCCTGTTGCTTTTTTAATTAGCTCACAACATGATGAACATGTTCAGCAGAATCACATAGTAAGATTTTTGTGTTTTGTTTTTTAAGAGGATGGAAAATACCTCGCTTTGGATCTGGGAGGAACCAACTTCAGAGCGTTGCTGGTGAAATTTAAGAAAGGTCTGCAGCAGAACACACGACTCTACCACAAGATCTACACCATACCACTGGAGATAATGCAGGGATCTGGAGAAGATGTAAGACACACACAGAACAGACATACATTAATAAAATAGAGGGAAAGACTGTCAGTGGCAGACAGACATGACGCAGGGACTGGAAGCGTTGGAAGACACTGAACCTGCCAGAATGGTGATGGTCAAAATTTCATCTGTTTTCTTTCTCTGTCTCTCGTCTTCAGTTGTTTGATCATCTAGCAGAGTGTATTAGTGACTTCCTGGACTACATGGGGATAAAGAATGCTCATCTTCCTGCGGGCTTCACTTTCTCTTTCCCCTGTGAGCAAACATCCATTGATACGGTATGAATGACAGTTTGAGTCTTGGGCTTTATTAGAGCCACATAAACAGTTTAAGATAAAATAAACTTTTAATTGACAAATTCAGTTTGTCAATTAATCAGTTTAGTAGCTTTTCAAATTTACCTTCTCAAAAGACAAATCTACAGTAAAAATATATTAAAATATATAATTAAATTGACACTAAAATGACAAACATCATTTTTCCAACCTTTATAGGGCAAATTGGTGAGCTGGACCAAAGGCTTCAAGGCCACGGACTGTGAAGGACATGACGTTGTGAGTTTGCTGAGCGAGGCCATCAAGAGACGCAACGTGAGTCACAACAGTTTTATAATGATGGTGACTAGTCCAGACACTTGTGCAGTCGGTCATGTTTTGTTCATGCACTAGTGTACATTTACTTAACTGAATCCTCAAGAGCCAATATGTGCATGAAAGAACACGTCCTGCAGTAGGATCAAAAAATAACATCAACTGTATCCTGTCTGTTTGTTTACAACCTTTTCTGTTGCAGGAGTTTGACTTGGATATTGTGGCTCTAGTCAATGACACAGTTGGGACCATGATGAGCTGCGCCTATGAAGACCCTCAGTGTGAGATCGGACTGATTGCTGGTATGTGTCACCTTAGAACAGCAGAGTTTCAGGCTCAGGTCTCTGTTTTCAGATTAAGGCTAAGTTTGAGGTCAAGGTAAAGAGAGCAGGTCGGGTCAATAAATATAATGTCTGCTGTAAATATAACAATTAACCGCGTGAATCTGTTTCACAGGAACTGGCTCTAATGTTTGTTACATGGAGGAAGTGAAGAACATAGAGAAGAATAAACAAAGTGGAAGAGCGGACGATAAGGTAGAGGAACGCTCGTCAAACGCTCGCAGTGTTTAGTTTGTTTCATGACTTTTAAAAGTGAAAACTCTGCACATGTATCTGCTTTCTGTAGGGAGATGAGCCTGAAGGAGAGGAAAACACAGCAGATGCTGATTTACACAAGATGTGTATAAACACAGAGTGGGGGGGTTTGGGGGATGATGGCTCTCTGGATGATATCATCACACCTTACGACACTGAGGTGGATCATAACTCGATCAACCCTGGAAAACAAAGGTTTGCGTGTTTGTGTCACTTATGCTTTAGTGTTCTCGTCTGTTCATCCTATATATCATTTGTACTTTTATGCCCATGTGAGCATCTCTATTTTTTTATGTTTTCTGATCTATTGAGCTTTTCTGTGACCTGCAACACGTCCACGTGGTGACACAGTCGTAAGAGATTTAACAAACTGTGTGTTTGTGTGTTTAGGTTTGAGAAGCTCACCAGTGGAATGTATTTAGGGGAAGTCGTCCGCCAGGTTTTATTGGATTTAACCAGACGAGGTTTGCTGTTCAGAGGACACGTCACCGAACCTTTAAAAACACCTGGAATATTTCAAACCAAATACCTGTCACAAATAGAGCGGTACGAGAAACTGTTCTTCGTATTAGTGTGTACTACTTTTCTTTGCATATTGTTCATTACTAGTCTAACGTTCGTCCTGTGTTGTTTTAATATATAATGTATGTTTGTATAGTATTGTTTTTGTGCTTTTTGTATATTTTCTAGAAATCCTTTACTCCCATATCATTAACAATATCACAAATAATATGAATGAATGAATCAACGTGTTTTATTTACCTGAAATACACCTTAAGGTGAAAGTCTTACAAGACACGGGTTACACCACCTTCAGGGGCAAAGGGAAACTGGAATAAATCATATAGTACATAGTGTTATGTGCACATAATGCTAGATGTTATTAAAATGAGCATATACACTCATACTGTAGCTCCTATCAGCTGTTTAGTAGTCGATGGACGTGCCTTTATTTTGCTGTGATGTGTGTAACTGTGTCGTCTCCCTCTAGGGACCGCCTGGCTCTACTGCAGATTAGATCTATTCTCCAGCAGCTCGGGCTTCATGGCACCTGTGATGACAGCATCATCGTCAAAGAGGTAGAACATATGTCATGTGTTTTGTTGTGCTAATACTTGGATTTTTTAAGGCCAATGTGTTTCAGTTGAATGCAGGGTTTTCCTCTACTGTACTTTTTAAAGGTCAAGGTCACTGTGACCTAATGTCCCGACCATCTCTATGTTCCAATATGAAATACCTCGAGGGAACCACTTTAAATTTGGCAGCATGATTTGATATTGCTGGTCAAAGCTCAAGGTCACTGTGAACTCATGTCAGTGTAAATCTCAGAAGATGCCTGAAGGGAATTTCATCATTACATATGGCACAAATGTGTAAATATTTAAACCTGTATTATATATTTAAACTACAACTTCAATAGCATCACTAGGTTTCATCGTAGTGCATCACTAGGGATCCACTCCACTGGATCATCATCGATGTTAAAAGTTACATCAGAGCTTTTCGTGTCACGTCCAACTCTCAGAATTTCAGCAGAATTGTAGATTTAATATTGTAATTCAGCAGTCATATTGCCTGTGTATTGTACCAAATTCCAGAAAGAGGTTAAGAGTTGAAAGTCTGACGCACTACAGTGCTTAGACAATCACGTTCTGTTGCAACTTTATGTTGGGATTAAGTAAAGGGTTATTTTCTCCACTGGTTTGTGTGAAGTGATATGGTATTGGCTGGCTCAGCAAACTGTGGCACCAACAGTCTGCGAACTGTTGCAAGAATGAAAATGTTTTTTCATTGTTAGGTATGTGGAGAAGTGTCACGTCGTGCAGCTCAGCTGTGCGGGGCGGGCATGGCGGCCATAGTGGATAAGATCAGAGAGAACCGAGGATTGGACCATCTCAACATCACCGTAGGGGTGGACGGGTCACTCTACAAACTACATCCACAGTGAGTTATTTTCTTATCATTGGCTGTAGTTAATTATTCAGGTCAACAGTAACTGAGTTCAGTTCAAATGTTGTTGGTGAGTGTTGTGTTTAATTACTCTACCCTAAAAACTGCCAACTCATCTTCTTCTATTGTTTCCAGCTTCTCCATTGTCCTCAAGGAGACTACCAGACTTTTGGCTCCACACTGTAACGTGACTTTCCTCCCCTCCGATGAGGGCAGCGGAAAGGGTGCCGCCCTCATCACGGCCGTGGCCATGCAGAAACACAAAATGAAGAAGAGGAACGAGAAAGCTTTTATTATCATTGTGTAGAATTCAACAACGTTATAGGAGTGCTGCTCTTGGATGATACATTAGAAACAAAAAAAGAGACCAAATAACGTTCATTCAAGATGATTTGATTGATTTGAAGCATTAACACAAACAGTAACACACAGAAAAGGCCCCAGAGACTGTGTCCTCTGCCACTGAAGTCTTGTAACATTACTTAACTTTACTGTAAATAATGATTTAGTAAAGTTTGTGCTTTTTTACTGCAATTGTTGGAAGAGCCATAACCACTAAACCATGTTTTGAACCTGATAGCAAGGAGAGTCAGCGACTTGTTATACTCTTCACTGAGTCAGTCAGTGAAGAGTATAACACATGCAGAGATATTCACTGTGTGATCACATGGCCATTTGTGCAGAAAAGCAAAGCTGAAGGAAGAACTAGATTACAATTAAAATAAGAAATATAAGGAATCTCCCTCAGTAATTCTTTTAATGTTGATGACTGCTGTATTTTATTCTTCTTCCCCAAATTTGAAATGTCTATTAAATATAAGTCCAGTTATTACTATAAATCAGAAATAGTAACTAAAAAACTCCACTTTCCAATCAGATCCTGAGTCAGCCGTGGGAAAAGTATCACACCACAGCTGCGTGTTCACATGCTAATGTTAGCCATGCACTGATTAGTCTGAGATATCAGGGCTGAAAACATGGTTTGGATAACAAGTACACTCAAATCAAAAATCACACCGTGCAATGTGCTCAAGGTTCGCACTTCACGTGAGACCAAATAACAACTATGTTACCAGCTGTCATCACATTTACCACAGTAACTAAAACAGTTGTATCATACTAGAGAACTGACCAGTATCGTCCCAGTGAGATCAACACTCTGCTTCTGCACAATGTGTCCACATTTGCTAAATGTTCCTATTGAACTTTTACTTTGCAGTAATTTGTATAAATGATTGTGCATTGAAGATAATTCCTTAATAAATTATTCTTTATATATTCGCTGCCAGTCTGTTTAGAAAATATGTGCACACGTGTTAGTCAGCAGTACTTCAGTATTGATAAAGGCAGGAGGAGGATTGGAATCCTGCTGACCGCATTTCCCAACAATAAAAACAACCAACGCTCTGTTCAGTCATTCTGGGCTGACTCTGACTCTCGGCCCTTGTGATCGCCTATCTGTCTGTCTCTCTGCCCTCTGTCTGACAGACATCTGTGCCATTTTGATCATTCTGTGCTTTATCTGTCTGACTGGAGCCATGCCCAAATGCCTGTGTCTGCACAGAACAAGCTGAAATGACCAAATCCATCAAAACACCTAAACATTTTAGACATTTGATGTTACAAGTGATTTAGTAATGTTTATAAAATCACACTAGGCCAGGTGTATAGTATGTACCTGTGAATGCGATGGCTAGTGTTTCCTTTTTGAAGACGCATTATAATCTCAAACTACTGATCTCATATAATCTGTGAAATAAGTGGCGCAAAGATTAGTATGCTTATTCTAATCTATTCATCACAGATTAGATGATGTGCTGAATATAACAGTGAGGAGGAAGAAAACAAAGGGATGCCAGGAGAAGAGGACGTTGTACGTGAACAACCACAAACAAAAGCAAAGAGAAAGGAAGAAGGGAAGGAAAGAATAGAAAGGATTACAGAAAGGACAAACTGCGTGCTACAGTAAGAGTGAAACAGCTAATCTATCAAGGATTAACAAGTTAGAATGCAGTCAATCTACGTCACACACAGACACCAACACACACAGTACAGTAATCCCACATTATCCTGGTAGTGACCTAGTAGCTTCACAGTTAAACCATGCATGCACTGACACTGCAGCTTCAATGCAGCGACACACAAACACAGCTGTGCTGCTGAATCTGCAGCACAGAGCAGTGACTGACACCGAAGCTGCCATGATGTATTTACTTCTTGCAGTCTGTCTTGTCCCTTCCATTTCCTCCATCCTTTGCCACTTAGTGCATTAACTTTATCCTACACATATTTATTCTAAATCCCTTTTCCTTTTAAATTGCAGATTTTAGTTGGAATAACCTCAATTAACCTTCACATTTTTCAGATCTTCCCTGAGTGGGCATTCCTCAGGGAGCAAGGTGTGTGAGAGTCACATTCTATATTCAGTGCCTCAGTGTGTATATGTGTGCGTCTGCAAGAAAATGTGAGTGTGCCTTTGTCTCCCCTGCAAAGCAACAATAAGAGCTTTGACACACATGAACACACAAACACAGAAACTGTAGATGTGCAGAATTCAGACGCTGGTTCTTCAGGACCTGCAACACAAAGGGACAAAGTTTTTTCTGGGAGGTCTGTGCTCTGATTTTTCAGAGGAGGAGCACAGGCTTTCATTTTTATTTGACATCAGCTTATTGTCTCCAAGACACAATGAATCGAAGCTTGAAACCAGGATTTGAACCTGTGTGTGGTGTGGACAGTGGAAGAGTGAAACACTTCAGGGCCTCAAAACATCACTGTAGTGACAGCTGTTGGATGCCAGCTCCGGTGGATCATGAGAAATCTTTATCAATGAAGGTAACTGAATTATCCAGGTAGTATAATAATCTTATTAGTTGGTTGTGGTTCTTGTCATGTTGTTGGAGATGAGAGGAATGAGAAAAGGGTTACAAAGATACTTGGAAATGGACGACGAGTGAAGGCGAAAGAGGTAAAATACAGGTGTGTAGGTGAACCTGAGCAACTTACTCTCTTACTCTTACTTACTTTCTTACTTACTCTCAACTCTGAACACATGAATAAAACAAGTTGGATGTTTCGCAGCAATCTGGGAAAGAGAAAACCACAAGCTGTAAACATGTACAGTAAAAAAAAAAATGCTGAGCAATTACAAATCAGCATCACTCTGGCATTAACAACTCAGCTGTGATGTGTTAACAAAAAACAACCTGTTGATCTTAAAGGTTACATTACAGTTCGCATCCGACAAGACTTTTACATTACATTACATTACTTTTCAATCATGATTTTGGAAATCAATTACTTCAGTATCTGTAACCAGCCCGGTTACCCACTGCTGCAACTTCCTTTAAAATAAAGGAAGGTGGTGGAGGTGGAACTAAGTCCACAGCCCAAATAAGAGGCGCATAAAGGACGACAGTTCCTCTGTGTCAATGCTCCTTCTGCAGACAACAGACAGCTGTTGTTGTTGATGTGGAGGAAGGGAGAGTGGCTGTCTGATGGACTAACTCAGAATGGATGAATAGGAGAGTGAGCGGCTTTGTTTCCGCTTAAATTACATGAAAGCAGGTGTAGTGAACAATAGAAGTGACAGGTGTCTGCTGTGCTATTTACTGAGCACATGGGAGAGGTGGGAAGGGAAAGGGAAAGAAGTATAATACAACTTATTCAGAATACTCGTTTTGTCAAAACAACTGTTCAAAACATAGATATTCCTTTAACTTGTGCGTTTGTCTGAAGAACAGCAGCCGCTGTGCATGGCCCATGACAAATTAAGCACCATCAAAAACTTAACATTGCTAAAGTCTAATAATAATTTCTGGTCTGGTTGGTTCAGACTGCAGACACACACAGTATTTCTAGCTAAGTATTATTAAGTATTAGTATTTATCGAGTTGTGTTTAGGCTGTTAACTACAAACTAAATTGATCACATAATGAAACGCATCACGTGTGGTTTAGCTTTACAACTGTTTTCCTGTTGAAACTTCAAACCCGTTTTATTAATCACTTTAATTCAGGCAGCAATTTCCCTAATTCAAGACAAATGTCTACTACGAGGCACGAAGTAACCTTGACTACAACCTTGATATTAAAATCCTCTTAAAGTGCTTGGTCAACAATACTTGATTCTACTGAGTACATCCAAACCTGTATGTATATATGCACGAGATCCTGTGTGGATAACCCCTCCCTGACATTTGGACACTGTTTGAACAGAAACAACCTTATTACCAGGACTAACTCCCTCCCCTCTAATCAGGTAGTATGTGCTGACACTCCCTGACTTCCCTGCTCTCGTGTTCATAAGCTTTTCCAAAACCATCTATAAAGTCTTTTCTTCCTCCTTCAAAATTTTCCAGCTGCCACTAAATAGTAAAATGACTAATATCATAACGCTGTGATTCATTTTCCCAGTAACGTGGGATAAATGTAACTTTATAACTTCCTTGGAACAGTAAAATCCAAATTCCTACTTCACCTTACTTCCCTCTTACTTTGGAAATCCCATCCCCCCTCAACCTGCTTGCCTCTCCGCCTCCCTGTGCGTGGGCAGTCCTCCTTTTTTACTACTCCTCCATCACTGAGTTTGCCTCCAAGGCGTCAGCAAACCAGCCAATTGCCGAGAAGAGGATGTGGCACTGAACCCTCCCATCTATCTAACCAGTGAGCTCACATTCAGTGGGCAGGACCTTTTCTGGTCCCTCCCTGTCTCTCTCTCTGCCTCCTGCAGCTAAACTTGCTGCCTCACTCATGCTTCCTGGCTTCACTCACATGCACAGACAAGGAAGAGCTGCATGGTCTTAGCCGCACATGAAGCAGCTCTGTCTATTTTAAACCACACTAGACTGGACTCAGCATATTTTTATATCTCTCATGTGACAGACTGTATGTACAAAGTAGAGCCAGTGTAGTGTGTTCTTTGTTTTGTTTTACATTTTACTTTGGGTTTTTCTCCATCTCACTGTGATCGTGCGTGGGACTGGGACAGAGTGTGTGTTTCAGTCAGTCTGCATATGTGTGTGAGAGAGAAAGAGGACCAGGATGATTGCGGCCCAGCTACTAGCCTATTACTTCACTGAACTCAAGGATGACCAGGTTAAAAAGGTGAGTGCTCTCTGTTTCTTCTGCCTCCACTTGTGATGTTGTGTGTGTTTGAATGAGAGAGAAGAAAAAGAGACTTGGAAAGTGAGAAGAGGAGAGCATGTGTTGTAGAGGTCATTGAGTTTACTCATTCTTCCACCATCAAAACTGGAGTTTTCCAGTGTAGTACATGCAAAGGCATCCATATTATGTGGCGTGCCTCCCCGAGGTGACAAACACATTCATCATCATTGTAGGAGTTCACTACAGCACAGTTTTTTTTGTACTTATTTCACTGAGATGTACTTTTATTGTACTAAGATTAAGAACCAGCCGGGCTCGGTGAGACGTGACAAACAGCACAGGGGAGTTTTGCGTATTAACATGTGTAACCAGACACGGCACACGGATGTGTAGTTGGTGTCATGATGTAAGTTTTTAGAGGTGTGGCAAAGAGGAGGAGGGAGGAAGTCAGTGGCAAGGGTGAAAGGACAGATGAACTGGAGGATGAGAAGGTAGACGTCCAAATGAAGGAGCAAAGTCATTTAAAGGGTCACCGACTCTCTTTAATATTCTTGTTAAAATGATACTTGTGCTTTCATTTCTGTCATTAGAGCCCAACAGAGTAAAAAGAGGAAATGAGCTCAGAGGCTCAATTATTCAGTTAATGAAACTTTACACAAATTTAAAGTTTTCATTTCACAGCAGTTTGTTTAAGACGGATGCTTTGGCACCATCATTATCACTATGATACTACTGTCGTTTCCTACACCGACCCTGTTCTCTCTCTTTTAAAAGCTTCTCTGTAAAAAAAACATCCTAAAGGTTTTTTTCTTTTCAGTTTATTGTAAAACACTAAAAAGTTCAAGGTGACACGAGGTTGGCAGCACCGTCAATGTGTTCCTTTCATAACTTCTTAGTTGAGTAGCTCCCCCCCCACCCCGAGTAAGACTTCTGGTGTACAACTGACAGTATGTATCTTTGTGTATGTGTGTTTAAAGGAGCAGAGGTTTTCCAGGCACACAGTTCCCAGCATATCCCAGCATTTCTTGATCGAATGGGACATAAAAACTAGTTGCCGAGCAATAAACAGTCCTCAGTAAACTAATATAGTACCTAAAGTAAAATGGCAGATGAGGTTAAATTACTACCACATGCGATTGTATCATCATATACACTGTTGTGGGGTTATTTTCTACACTAGCAGTGATGTCGCATCATATTTTGTCTTAAATTAAAATACTTCCTAGACTAATTCTCAACACGTGCTTTCTGTTTCGAGTGTGGTGCAGTGTCCCTTTAAGGGCTCTCGCTGATGATGTCACAAATCCTTACCAGCTGCATTAGATGTACATCTACGCCTGGCAGTGGTATCAACTTTAGAATATAATGTATTTTTATTGTGTAGATTGTTTGTTTAATGCTAGTTTTCCTGTTAAATGAACCCCAGTAGCTCTACCACTTCCTTCCTCCATTTTTCCCTCATGTCCTTCACCGTCTTCTCACAGGTCGATGCACAGAGCTTTTGTGTCCAGGTGTGCCTGTTGTGCTAATGTCAGCTCAGTCTGTTAAGGTGAAAGTCATTTCCCTGTAGCCAGGACCCGATGTAATACAATACATGTCCCTCCCTCTTTACTCCTGCTCTCTTCATCTCCCTGCCTCCTCAAAATAGGCCAGCTTTGAACCATATGACCACAGGTGACAGGATTACACACAGATACACCCGGACACTCACACACAGTGGCAGGTGTGCAACTATTGTGCAGATTTTCAAAGAAGAAGACTTGTCTAGGCCATGAGAACTACTTCTGTAGTAGTGTAACTAAAAAAACCCAGGATTTAAGCTTCCATGAGTCAAAGTATACAGATAATATCATAACTGGTGTTAAGTGCATCTGCAGCTGTCAAGGAGTCAGTCAGCTGACTGCGTCTCTTCTCCCCTCAGTCCCCTGCAGTGTCTTTGACTGTACTTCCTCATAGACTGTGGGCTGTTTGCAGGCGTCCAACAGAGTGTTTTATTGTGTGTGTGTGTGTGTGTGTGTGTCTGTGTCTAAAGGGAAAGAAGGGAAAGTGCAGGAGACAGCACTGTAGAGGACAGTATTTTTCCACATGGTGAGGTTATGCGTGCACAACATCGTGCGCGCGTGCATCCACAATGGAGTCAGGTTTCATTGCTTCCTCAAACCATCTCGCAGTGACGAGGACAGGGTATTGTTGAGTGGAGGAATGCAAACAGAAAGGAGAGGGAGAAGTAGGAGGGGAGAGCATGTAGACGGTGTGATCTCTTACTGAAACTTACACAGAGCTCCCGACTGTGTCGGATAAAACTGTGTGTCAGAGGTGTGTTGAGGGTAATACATGGCCTGACTCATGTGTGGACACGTCAGGGGCCTTGTTTCACTTTGCTTAACATTAGTGGAAACTCCTTATTTGGTTTTGTGTATTCACATGAAGTATAAAGCCCATAGAGACACATATCTGAGCTGTGAGAGATCAGGCGATGCCCTGCTTTAATAAATAGTTTCTAGTTGCAAAATGCTGAGTCATAGAACAGTGATGCAAATGTGTCTCCAGCAGCATGAGCTGAACTTGGTCTGCAGGCAGTGGTGTTCTTTTATTTAGTTTTGATGTGGAGAAATGTGGACAATGCAACTTTTAATCTCTCACTTTGTAACCGGGATGTGGCCCATTAGTAGACTCAGAATGCATTCTCATTCAATTAGGTGATGTGGAACTAATTCTTATTTAAACTAAGCCATTTAAATGAGAACACACGTCTGAGTACACATCTGTATACACAAACTGGTGAGTTTGCCGAAAACCCAGCTCAATGAACTCGGCTCATATCATGAGGTAATCCACTGAGGTTATACCTTTTGTTCTGCATTTAGCAGAACTTTATGCATAAACAGAAATAATTAATGCAAAACCAGCACACGAAGAGGCTGAGTGGTGAGAAGAGCAATCTGGTATGTCCACTACAAGCAGAGACCAGCAGTTGGCATGAGCAGAAAGTGTTGGCAGCTTAAGAAGATCACTAGGTTGTAGGGATCTGTTTACATCAGCTGACAGCAGGAGCAGCTAGAAGTTTCTTCATTCACAAAGATTTAAAGGATCATTCAAGAAGGTTAAAAGGACGTGTTTTATGCAAAGTTAACTGTAAATCATCAACTCTTGTTATACTAATTAAAACCTTTTGTTAAACTGAATAATAATATCATGTTGGAATTCACGGATCTGCAAAGGTTTGGTCCTACCAGCTACATTTGGCAAAAACTAGCATTAACTTCTGGTGTTGTTACTATGACCGAATAAAGGTATTTGTCTGCTTCTCACTTTTCTTATTTAAAGCAAAAGTCATGGTAAAAAATTAGCTGCGAACTACACGGAGCTGCAGGCTGAGTATTGATTGTCAATGGAATCTCCATTACCAGCAACTGTTTCACATAACAGGCATTTATTTGTTCCAGTGTGAGAATCAGAAATCGATAAATGACGCTTTAACAAAGTTTAAAGAGTGCCACTGTGTCAGTGCACAAACATATTTGTGGTGATGTAAAAGTTGACTTTCACTTCCTCATGTGAAATGAGGTCAAACTGAAATTTAAAATGAAAAAATATGTATAAAAATGCAACAAACTATGGGGACACAGTGTGACGTCAGAGTAAATCAGCAGGATCTCAGTGAATCGAGCTGCATTTTAAATCCTTTATTGTTTAATCTTTTTGCGGTTGTTAATTTTTCCACATGCTAATGAGGAAAAACCAGATCAGAATGACTTGTAATGTGTCCACCTGCAAGTCTGTTCATGAATCCATTCTGCTCAGGTAGATTTGAAATTCCTGTTTGTCCTCTTGTATCAAAATAATTAGAGTGTGTGTGTGTGTGTGTGTGTGTGTGTGTGTGTGTGTGTGTGTGTGTGTGTGTGTGTGTGTGTGTGCGCGTGTGTGTGCGCGTGTGTGAGAAGCACCAACATGTTACTGATGTTAAAAAATCTTCAAACCAGAGACGCCGCCTCAGTGTAAAATTCAACACGAGAAGAGCTGTGGACCTACGTGTGTGTGGCCCTGCCCAGCAGCTTTACAGTACTAATGCATTTTATTGAAGTTAATAAGGTTAAAGGTTACGTTGAGTCAGCTGTGGACTCGTGTGACAATCGCATATGCTAATGAGCCTTCACACATGACCCCACATTTAGACAGGATTTAAGGAAATAACAAATAAAACAACTCAATAATTTTGAATGAAACATGTTTCAGCACATTTATTTAAGTTGGGCTGAGCAATGTGACATTATTAGGAACATGTTGTTGTTGTTGCTGTTGTTGTTGTATTTGTATGCATGTGATGTATTTGTTAAAAACATGTAAACAAATGGCCTTAAAAATACCAAGCAGCACGTGCTACACATGACTTTCCATTTAATTCCCATTTGATTCACTTTATTCATGGTATGGTATCAACACCATCCAAAATTCATAAATGCACATTACCACTATACTCTATTTTACTCTGCTGTAAGTTAACTTTATATCTACTAGTTGTGACCTTCAGATCAGAAACACCAGATTTGTACTTTGGTGAGAGCACAAACACTTCTTGTTTATGCTTCCTTCTATAAATTTCTGTGACGCAGCGAATACAAATTCCTTCCTGTACATACACACATTCCCAACTGGCACTCTTCTGAACCAGCTACGATAGGTCAGAGCTGAACAGGAAATACAGATCATAGGAAGTTACAGCAGATTTATGTGCGGCTTTTTACTATGAGTAACAATAGTGAACTATCACAGGTCCACAATGAACATCACAGAGCACACACACAGCGTCCTGTGTGTTTGTGTGGACTAAGCTGGTCTTAATTTATTGCTACGATGATGATAATCCAGTTTTGGGTCCTAACTGGCAACTGGTCGACTTCACGCTCGGCTTTACTGACTTTACAGAGAGTCATAATGAAAGTAACATTTATTCCAAGTTATATGTGAGAAACGCTGTGGTCTCAGTTTGTCACATTCTCAAATCATAAACCAAGTCTTTGCGTCATCACACTATCTGATGCAACAGTGGATTTCACCAGGACTGTTTAACATCCTGTTCCTGAAGGCCAGACAGCTCAGGTTGTTATGTGCTGTATCTACAACAGTCTGCACACTGGGCAGTTTCAACAGGCAATAGATATGTGATTTCCAGACGTGCTGATTATTACTTTAAGGCACACCCAGCTGTGTCCTATCTGCAGTATAGATTTGATGCTATTTCTAACCAGATACATTTGTGACTGTAATTCATTCTCCTACTTAGTCTCATGACTGTCATACCCATAATAAACACACCAGGAACTCCCTGCTGCTGTGTAATATTACCCCGATAACAGGACAGTGAGTGTGAGACACCCTGGACTCCTGGTCTTATGTGTCACACTGATGATGCTTTTCATTAGACACTGGCTGCACAATATAACCACTGTGTGATAGATGCAATTAAAGACGTTTAGCTTCTGTTAGGCTACTGTGCAATAAACCAATATAAACATAAAAATAGCTATCATGGTACACGGCTCTGACTCATTCCTAAGTTAAACAGGGCTTGGTTGAACTTGGTTTCAGTTAGTCAGGAACTGTCTTCCGGGTTGTCAAGACATTATAAGATAGCGAGACAGTCATCTATTCATTGAGTCATCATGTCATTAAATCCAGTATATCTCTGTTACTGTACTTCACTTATAAACTGAAAGTGAATTGTTGGAGGATCTTAATTTGTGTTACAAATGATTAACACTAATGTTTAATTTCAGATTGATAAGTACCTGTACTCCATGCGTTTCTCTGATGAGACGTTACTGGACATCATGCAGCGGTTTCGGAGGGAGCTGGTCCAAGGTTTGGGACGGGACACTAACCCCACCGCTACTCTGAAGATGCTGCCAACATTTGTGCGATCCATCCCTGATGGCTCTGGTTGGTACTGCTAAGCCTTCCTGTAACACACACAGTGGTGAAATGAGTTTGTTTAGTTTATCTTTCATTATGAAGGAAAGTCAACAGAGGTCACACAGCTGATGAATGTTCATTGTTGCTGAAGGATACTAAGGGTCAACATAAAGTGTTTGTTCTATTAAGCATCGTGTAACTACAGTAACACAGAGTGAACATGCAAAACTAATACAGACAGATCAGGTGTCATGATCTGAGCCAAGCTCCTTGGAGCCGTTTATCTTAACGTAAAGTACTGTATGATACCTTTCATTCCTTATCTGCCACATCTCCTTGCAGTTGTTCTGTTGTTTCTATTCACATGAATATGAGTCATCATTTTTTCATATCATGTAGGTGATGTCCTAGTGGAGGAGAGTGTCCGTCCACTGCAACTGACAGACAGTTTTATTACCTTAGTCAGCTGAATATTAAATAATGGAACTTCCTCTTTCCATTACCTGCAAACACAGGTCAATACAGAGGGAATCTTCAATCTACTGTCTACATGAAAACTGAGTGTTTATCTTAAATCCTTTGAAACAACTAATGGTAATAATAATAGTAATATTTAATCAGCACTTTCAGTTGCATATAAAGGTTGATTAATTGTTTCTATATTCTTAGAGGTGCACAAAAAACTCTGAAGCATGAAAACACAACTAATGTTGTTCCTACCAACCAACAGAATAATTCAAATCATTAGAACAGGCTCGATAATTTCTTACTGTCTCTTCTCCAGTACGTATACGTCTCTTCCAGATAAATTATCAGCCGGTCGGCACTAAGCAAACTATACCGACCTGACCTTGCCTTCTAATCCACACAAAAGGTTTCAGTGTGAGATCACAGTGATGTGTTTTAGGTCGGTACGCTCTGATTCCTGTGACCAATACGTAACGATAAACAGTGAAACACTATGAAAGTGGATCTAATCAACATTTTCACACTTCAGATAGAAGAACAAACTACATTTAACTCTGAAGTGACGTTGAATTAAATATATATCAGAGATTAAACCGGCAATATACTTAATCACAGATAACACAATCAAAAGCAACCCCCCCACTATCTACACACATGCAGGGTCTAATCATCCACTGTCTGTGTGTCGTAAGATCGAGTTTTTGTTTCTGCAGCCTCATTTTAAAACCATCAGCTTTGGTTCACTGGTGTCCATTCATGCAGATACTTGAAGAACAAAATAGCCACTTACTGTGCTCAATACAAACTGTAATTATCTCACAGCTGCTTAAACAGCAGTGTCAGTTTCAATTAAAGGAAAACACTGGTTTAGGGCTCTTGTAGATTTGGTTCCTTTTTCCTAGTATAATAATACAGGTTACCTACTTCTGTATCTGTATTTGTTTACAAATGTTACTTGTTGAGTAAAGTCCCAGTTGTGTCAACAACACTTGCTTTATGGTTATATGCTATTTATGTAAATTCACATTTATCTTCTTATCTCTTATCTTTTTTCCTCTGCTAACAGAGAAAGGAGACTTCATTGCTTTGGATTTGGGAGGCAGCAACTTCAGGATCCTTCGTGTCAAAGTGAGTCACGAGAAGAAGCAGACCGTTCAGATGGAGAGCGAAATCTATGACACACCCGAGGACATCATCCACGGCAGTGGAACGAGAGTATGTCCATACTGAAATACTGTTCAAGCACACACACACACACACACACACACACACACACACACACACACACACACACACACACACACACACACACACACACACACACACACACACACACACACACACAGTGGGTTTCTCCTCAGTGACACCTCTTTCCACCTCTTCCAGCTGTTCGACCATGTGGCAGAGTGTCTTGGTGACTTCATGGACAAACATAAGATCAAAGACAAGAGACTCCCAGTTGGATTCACGTTCTCCTTCCCCTGCCAGCAGACCAAACTGGATGAGGTAAAACAAAACCAAAAGTTGATTAAAAGCACGATTAATTGGTCAACTGATGAAATTCTTAAGCTGTAGTTAGGTTGGGAAGCACCTTAGTCGCTTGCATAGTTTGTTATGTAGACATAAAACACCTTAAAGTTGTTATCTTTAATAAATAAATGAAGATTACCACTTAATCCATTATCAGCTGTCACACTATAAAGCAGATCTAATCCACTATAATGTGTGCCTCAGTTTCTCAGTAACTCCAAACACCCAACCTTCCACGTTCCCTTTCTAATTTCCCTCTGACCCTCTCTCTGTTTGTCCCCAGGGGTATCTGATAACATGGACAAAGCGTTTCAAGGCCAGTGGAGTGGAGGGGATGGACGTTGTCAAACTGCTCAACAAAGCCATTAAGAAACGAGGAGTGAGTCTCACTGATGCCCCACTTTAATTCCATAGATCAATTTGTTTGTTTGTTTGTTTTCTGTCATGACATGTTCATGTTCTCCATATGTGTTTTTGCGTGTTAACCGTTTCAGGACTATGATGCTGACATCATGGCTGTGGTAAATGACACGGTTGGAACCATGATGACCTGCGGCTTTGACGATCAGCGCTGTGAAGTCGGCATCATCATTGGTACTAAAACTGTGTTTAAATGGTCAACTTGTTAAATAAAGTTCAGTGTTTCCAAGACAAGTCATGTAAAGTATCTGTGTGCTTTTAGGTACAGGCACCAACGCGTGCTACATGGAGGAGCTGCGTCACATTGACCTGGTGGAGGGAGACGAGGGCAGGATGTGTGTCAACACGGAGTGGGGAGCCTTTGGAGATGATGGCAGACTGGAGGACATCAGGACAGAGTTTGACAGAGAGATCGACCGAGGCTCTCTCAACCCTGGCAAACAGCTGTACGTCAAACCAAAACCACTAGAGATGATCTAGATGAGCTGCTCTTTAAGCTACATGGAGAGATTTATTTGTCTATAAGCTATATAAACCTTTAATTCAGCTAATAGATGAATGGAGCTGTTTTAATCCTGTGTTTATTTTAAAAATGACAGATAAAGAAAATGCTCTATTTTGGCTCTTTGCCCTTATCACAAGTTGATCACCTGCTATAACACAATAAACCTTACAGAGGGAGATTAATCCTTAGTTGTTTTCCGGTGCCGCAGATTTGAGAAGATGGTGAGCGGTATGTACATGGGGGAGCTGGTTCGTCTCATACTGGTGAAGATGGCCCGAGAAGGCCTCCTGTTCGAGGGACGGATCACCCCTGAGCTGCTCACTAAAGGGAAGATTGAGACCAAGCACGTCTCAGCCATAGAGAAGTGAGTCACACTACACGGCTGCACAGCTTTTACACACTTGCTTAAGAAGAACTCAGTCACAGTGACCCTTTCTTTCTGTCTCTCTCTCCTCTTTAGGAGTAAGGATGGGTTGACGAAGGCTAAAGAGATTTTATCCAAACTTGGTGTGGAGCCCTCAGCTGACGACTGCATCGCTGTGCAGCATGTGTGTATTCCTGCTGTGATAGTACTATAAAAAATCCCTCTTCAGTAGAGTTGTAATTCAGTTTCATTTGTTTTCATCAATTGTTGTAATAACTATTAAAAGCACATTGAATTTAGTCTCCACTTCTTCTTGTCCTCCTCCTTCAGGTTTGCACCATCGTGTCCTTCCGCTCTGCCAACCTGATAGCTGCCACACTAGCTGGCATCCTGATGAGGCTTAAGGAGAACAAAGGAGTGGCACGACTGCGAACCACTGTAGGAATTGATGGATCCCTCTACAAGATGCACCCCCAGTGAGTGAAGACAGCTGTGTTTATATTCAGTACTGTTTCATTTCATCACTTGCAACATTGGGAGTTTGTCAGAGACTCAAAGGTGGATTTTAACCTGTCAGTATGTGACAGATGTTAAACTAGGTGAAGGTCCAGTACTTGAGCTCTAAATCTGTTTCAGGTACGCCCGACGTCTACACAGGACAGTCCGCCGTTTGGTTCCAGATTCGGATGTTCGATTCCTGCTGTCAGAGAGCGGCAGTGGAAAAGGAGCTGCCATGGTGACAGCTGTGGCGTACAGACTCGCCGAGCAGTCCCGACAGATTGCCCAAACGCTGTCCGAATTCCGCCTGACGACCGAACAGCTGCTGGAGGTGAGTAGAGGTATCTGTAGTGTCTGTACTTGTGTGTGCATCTTGTTACTTCACTAATTCAAATGTTGTTTACTTCCTTCAGGTAAAGAAACGAATGAAGACAGAGATAGAGAACGGCCTTTCAAAGAGCACTCAGGACTGTGCTACTGTCAAAATGTTGCCAACGTTTGTACGAAGCACCCCCGACGGCTCAGGTGCACACACACACACACACACACACACACACACACACACACACACACACACACACACACACTAACTAATATAATCAAGCTGGAAACTTCTGCCCACTAAGATCATTACTTAGCAGCTTATCAGCTCACTGCAGCTGGTTCACACCACATCGCCCCTCTCTGTGACTGACAGAACTCTCAACTAACAGTGATCTGTTATCACTGAGGACGATTATTTATTTTAAATGAATTTAAATATTCCCAACAATAAAAAAGCATGTTAGTGGGAGAACCTACATGTAAACTAAGCAGGGAAAAAGTGGCTTAAGCACAAGAATTAAATGGAAAATGCGACTTTATCAGATGTTTGTGTGTTTTAAGTCTTTCTCCTGTATTATTCACTCCTTCATATCTGTATGTTTCTCTCCATGTGTCCAGAGAATGGTGATTTCCTGGCTTTGGATTTAGGAGGAACCAACTTCAGAGTTCTGTTGGTCAAGATTCGTTCTGGAAAGAGGAGATCGGTAGAGATGCACAATAAGATATACGCCATTCCTCTGGAGGTGATGCAGGGCACAGGAGAGGAGGTGAGATCCATCAGTCTGTGCGTTTAATCACTTCTGTTAAACCAACTGAAAATGAAAAGAGCATGGTGCTTCTGGACGAGAAGCAGGGCAGGAGGTTGATAGGTTAGAGGCGAACAGTTAAAGAAGTTTAACGTGTCAAGATTAGCTTCGAGCCGACGGTCTTCAACTTGAACTTACCTCTTGTGCTCTGGCTGAGACTAATCCTGTCTGACAGCTTTGGTCTTCTCTCCCCCACTTTCAGTTTCTCTTAATGTGAGACTTCTCAGGGGTGTTAATAATTCTCCTGAAGGATAACTTACACTTCTATCGTCTTAATTTTTAGTAAGATCCTATGAATCACTCCTCTTCTGTTCACTTTCTATTTATAAAATCTAGTTGACCAGGGAGGAGACACTGTCTTTATGCCTGTTTGGATATTTGGAGGAGATAATTTTATAATGAGGCGTGTTTTCTTTTTGTTTTAGCGGCTTATATAACATCTGGCTGGTTAACAACTGCTGAAAATTAGTCTTCCATATTTTTAGTGATACATAATTATTCCCTACACTAAATCCTATGTATTGTACTCAAAATCAAACAATGCACCATTACAAGGTATTTCACAGCTGATAGTAAAGACAGGAAAAAATATCAGCAGCTGCTGTGTTGGAAACTTTTTCTTTTCCTGAATAGTGACACAATCACAGCCATGCACCCCCACTAACTCCTGCTGAAGTTAACTCAACTCAAACTATTTTTATTAGAGCGTTTTGTCCCCCTGACCACACCTCAGAACAGATGTTCTCCATCAGTCCTCCAGTCTTAAATATGTGCTGTGACGTCAGTGGTGAGAAGTCTAATCAGAGCGAAACTGTGCTCTGTGATTTGGTTCGACTTCATTTTACCTTAAGAAAATGAGACAGGACACATTAATGCATCTACTGAATTTCACCTGTATTATAAAACCTCTAGTTAAATTGCGAACGAATCACTGGAGACTGAAAATGAGAATATATGACATGTTTTTGATTTCATTTAATGTAGTTTCACAAATGTCTTCTTCCAGTTGTTCGACCACATCGTGCACTGTATCAGTGACTTCCTGGACTACATGGGGATGAAGAACACTCGTCTTCCTCTGGGCTTCACTTTCTCGTTCCCCTGCCGACAGACCAGCCTGGACGCTGTGAGTGTTCTTCTCTTCCTTCCTCTCCGATACACTCCGCTGTCTCTCACTTCCCGTTGAACTCAAATTAGCTGGGTGTCAAAAACTAGATCTGCTGATTCTGCGAAATCCACCTAAGCACATGTTGGCAGCTTAAAGAGGAAACCCCAACTGTTAGCTCTGGTTTTAACCAATGATTATGACATGATGTGCCCAACTTGACAGTTTTATTTGTGTGTGTGTGTGTGTGCAGGGCATCCTTGTGACATGGACAAAGGGCTTTAAGGCGACAGACTGTGAAGGAGAAGATGTGGTGGGACTCCTGAGGGAGGCCATTAAGAGGAGAGAGGTACGACATTAGAAGGACAGAGGAGACAAGTCTATCCATGTCTGTAAGGTGTGAACATATAAACAGTGATAATGCTTCATATGATGTGTTTTCTCTTTTTAAGGAGTTTGACCTGGATGTAGTAGCCGTAGTTAATGACACAGTGGGAACCATGATGACCTGTGCCTATGAAGAACCCACCTGTGAGATTGGACTCATCGCTGGTTAGTTGACTTTTTTATATTGACTCTTGCTGATTAGTAAAATCCTGTATTCAGTTGTTGGATCGCTCTTCTTCTAATGTGTCCGTCTGTTTAAAGGCACCGGCAGTAATGCGTGTTACATGGAGGAGATGAAGAACATTGAGATGATTGAGGGAGATGAGGGACGAATGTGCGTCAACATGGAGTGGGGAGCTTTTGGAGACAACGGATGCCTTGATGACTTTAGGACAGATTACGATCGCTCGGTGGACGAGCTCTCACTCAATCCTGGCAAACAAAGGTTAAAATCCCCCTCACGCCTTCCTCCTTGACTCATAAATGTGATTTCCAGCATTGTGTGGATGTATATGTGTATTTAGGTATTTTGTTTTTGCTTGCATGTGTGTTACAGATATGAGAAAATGTGCAGCGGCATGTACCTCGGTGAAATTGTGAGGAACATCCTTATAGACATGACCAAGAAAGGATTCCTGTTCAGAGGACAGATTTCTGAAACACTGAAGACAAGAGGCATCTTCGAAACGAAGTTCCTCTCACAGATAGAGAGGTAAAAATAAGAGTTTGTGCCCACAGCCGTGATGATGTATTATTCAAGAAGATGAAAAGCACTCTGGACAGTTTTTAATCGAGCCAAACTGTAAAATCAATGCCAGGAAATTGCACATCACCTCCGTTCAGATTTAATGATGATGTTAGTCTCTTGCTGTTCTTTAAAGTTGTGTTTGCATTTTTAGTTTATTGCTTCTCATACCTTTGTGCACGTTCTGTTTTGTTTTTCAATCCAGTGACAGATTGGCCTTACTGCAGGTGAGATCCATCCTGCAGCACTTAGGGCTGGACAGCACGTGTGACGACAGTATCATAGTCAAAGAGGTAAAGTAACATGATGCCACACACATCACGTGTGTGTGTATATTTATATGTAAAACATTAGCACATGAGCTTGTTTATCAAATGATCCAGTCTCACATTAATCTCGCTGTAAAACATGTAGGACAGTTACAGCTTGTTAAAGTGCAGTAAATCATTCCTTCGTGAAAACACCAGTTGCCAGTTAGGTTGTTATTTTGGAGGGTGGAGTTTGTGGTGCTGTTAAATTGTACTGCATTAAACAGATAGGTGGACAAAGTAAATGAAACACCTGCTAGTATTCAACAAAAATGGAACATCCCAACAAATTTAGATTTATGCTCGACTGCAGGTCAGTATGTAGTGAACGCTGTGAAAGAGTCTTTATCAGGCTCAGCTTGTGAAAGAGCCAGACGTACTGTACTGTATGTGACTACAGAAGAAGTAACTGAAACTGATTTGTTGGGCAACATTTGTGCAGTGAAGCATTTCTGGCTCAGAAAACTGTGGGAGGTTGAGTTTGTTACCTTTTTGCAATAATGATAATGTTTTTCATTGTTAGGTATGTGGAGTAGTGTCACACCGTGCAGCTCAGCTGTGCGGGGCGGGAATGGCGGCTGTAGTGGATAAGATCAGAGAGAACCGTGGACTGGACTATCTCAACATCACCGTAGGGGTGGACGGGACACTTTACAAACTACATCCACAGTGAGTTGAATTCAACAGTTCTACAAAGCAAATCTACTGAACTACCTAAGAAATCAAAGTCATATAATCACGTGATAAACAGATTAGTTTATAGAGAAATTGCTTTGTTTTTAGAGCTAATGACACCTTCACATTGTTTTCATGACAGCTATGTTTGTGTTAAAGTCCTGCCTCAGGGGAAAATGAAAGACAAGTAGAAATTAAGGCAGGTTCGACCAGTTGCAGGAAATTATCCCTGAACAAACAAGTGCAGCTCAGCTCAGTGTTTGCCTTTTCTATCTCAAATCAAATTTCACTTTGCTGTTGTTGAGTCTAAACACTAGAAAAAACACTAGAAAACACATCACATTGACGGATACTTACTAGTTAAGTAGAAGGTGTGTTGATAGTTGCAGCATATGAGGGAATAAAGTCCATCTCTTCACCTCCAAGTCACATTTATACTTATATGACATTATGTTTATTTGTATCCTTGTCTAGTTTCTCTGGGATCATGCATCAGACAGTTAAGGAGCTGGCTCCTCAGTGCAATGTCACCTTCCTGCTGTCAGAAGATGGCAGCGGGAAAGGAGCTGCACTCATCACAGCCGTGGGCTGCCGCCTGAGACAAGAGCTGAACAATAAATAGAGAATATATCTCCTCTGTCTGGCTGTTATCTCCCCACTTCTCTGGATTCCCTCTATCCTCTTGATCTCTACTCTTTTGTCACCCATTGTCTCCTATTCTTCCCAAATCAAACCAGTCCAGTCAGTGTATCACGCTCCAGTAGCTGCTTTAGCCTGTCTACGTGAGAGAAAGGAGATAGCTTTCTCTGCTGTGTTAGGTCGCAGACAGTCATGCACTATGTTATAGTTAGATTATGTTTGATTAGCCATTGTACCAATATCTAGACTCCTAAGGTTCTTGCATTTTTTTATTTCTGAGGTTGAACTCGTAGAGATAAAACACGCAAATTCAACTCCTGTGGAAATGTGCAGGGCAGAAAAAGAAAAGACTTCACACACTCCTGTAATGCTCCTGTGTCTCCACCTGGAGGATTCCTCTAACCACTGCAGTCTGTTACAATACACCAAGCTCAACAGTTGCAGGGTCATTTCAAAAGATGCTGCATTCGACTACATTGGTCATAAAAACGCAGTTTTAGACCAAAGTCACCAAGTGTGTCTGCTGTTTGCTGTAGGCTTCTCACCGTCTGTACAAAAAGACAAACTGTAAAATGAATATGAGGTGATATATAAATGTAAAATGAGATGAAAGGGAATATTTTTGGTTTAAGGTTTTAAATATCTAACCCAGATATAATACAATATGTTATACATGCAGTACATTGTTGCTATTTATTTTATTTTTGTATTGGTAAGTGTTGAAAATTGTTCAATTGTTCAACTGTTGCAATAATGACACACACAGAAGATGCTATTTTCAAAGTCCCTTCAGATGCTACCTGTTCTGTAAAAGAGGATAGTAACATGACAAGTGATGGACTTCACACATGATTTTGTCTTCAAGAGAAGACAGGTCACATATTTGCTGAATGTGCAGCTTCGGTCCAGTTTAAGACTCTTCTGTAAAATATTTCCAAAGATAATTTGGATTTTGATGAGTAGACGTTAACTTGTTGTCTTGGAAAGTGCGAGCTGCGCTCATTATCACAGGAAGAGCCAGGAAACAAGAATGTGGTGCTAACATAGATGCCAGAGGAACAACAGTGGTCAAGCTGAATACAAAGACTACTACTATTAAACAGTTTGCTAAATACCCCCCCTCCTTTGACTCATTGTACCCCATGTTCTCCTGAAGGCGTGTGAGGCTGTCTGAGCGAACTACTGTATGACCCATCCAAGTAGCACAGTAAAAATTCTATATTTATTTCTCTCTTAAACAAATAATAAATACATTTAATTGTATAAATGATTGATACTAATGAAGCTCTTTTAAAGAGCAGTTCTCTGGCAGTTGCCTGAGATATAACATATCTCATTCTTTTTTCTTAGGTTGGCTTGTTTTGATGTTGCATACAGATATTGTATTCTGTCACAAGACAAATAAATCCATGCACTCTTACACGTTGGTGTAAGTGTAGAACAGGGTAAAATAATGTTAACATTCGGAACGTTAGCTCCAATCCAACGAAAGCTAATACTGATAACTAAGCTGTTGAATTCCCCTTCCTACTTACTGCTCAGACCGCCAGGATAAAAACAGGTCCCCAGCTACTTTGTCTTCAGAAGTCAGTCTGAAAACCTTCCTCATTACTCAGAAACACCTTAATCTTCACTGTTCACAATAACCAGACTGTGTCTGTTCAACTCTGTCAATAAATAAAAATTAAACGGTGTTAGTCTGATGTTGTCGTTTTTTGCACTCGAGCAACGCATCAGCTCAGAACCAGCACAAGATCTGTGACGCTGAAGACAAAGACAGGAAGCAAAATGTTTGAGTAGTTGTGTGCACATCCACTTTAAAATAAGTGATCTTTGTGAAATGTAATTTTTTTATCATTGGCACATTTATTAAACATATTACTGACTTTTGTTCAAGCCATAAAACATCTAAGTTGATTTTATTTGTTGATAACAAATGCAGATGTTTCACTGTCACTGTGTGCATTCAAAAGTCAAAAGCTTTACAAAGACTTGTCTTTTACTACATTCTGATCTGTTCGCGTTGACATGATAAAAGTATTTAAACATCATGACCTGAATGTCAAAGTACAACACAAAATCCATATTTACATTTTCACTTCATCAGCATATTTTACATTATTGTATTCAGATGGCTTGTTACATTTCACATCAGATTGTTCTAAGTAGCAGCACTTACACCGTTTAATCTGGACTCTACATTAAAAACCATAAAAAAACATATAATATGCGTACTACATTAATGTTATTTTAACTATATAGTACTGTACAGCAACAGATACATGATAACCATACAAATAGTGTTGGGGGCATTCAAGACTGTGAAACTGAATAAAGTTAAAGATAGTTTTCCTTCCAGAACAGGAAAACTATTCTTTCTATAAATCTATAAATTAACAAATGTTCTTTATTTTGGTGGAAACAGGTTCCTTCACTGCCTCTGGTAGGTTTCACCAGAAATGTTCGCTCTCGTTCTTAACCAGTATGTTGGTTCTGGTTTTTAATTATTGTGGTATACTGTAATTACAACACTGACACAGTGAAAAACCATGACTCTTACAGTACTATACATATATTTTTGTTTTTGCTTGTTGAATAAGTCCAGTACATTAAATTTTCCTCTAGTTTCTTTAAAATCCTCTTGCATGACATGTTTGATCTGTGTTCAGTTGTAATTGATAATAAAATTGGTGTCAGTCCTGTATATCTCTCTCCATATGTCAGCTCTGAAGTCATTTTTCAATAAGGAGAGTATCATTCTAGTTATTATGCATGCTGATTAGTAAATTGTCCCTTTAAGAAAAAAGCCCTGTGTCTAGATGAAACCAACAAAAACAACAATAATGAGTCTGATGACTGTGGGCTACTCATCTGTGCACTAGAGGATCAGTAACAGCAAATGAAACCTCAACCATAGTTGAAGAGGGAAAGAAGAAAAGGAAGAAATGTGTGGATTATGGAAAACAGGGGAAAAGGAGATCGATAAAACAAGTGAACGCTGGATGAATTTATCTTCAGGCCTTCCCACTTGCTGGTTGATGGTCCCAGGTCAAAATGATGAAAAGTCAAATGAAGTCAAACTCTTTCCTTCATGGTTTTCCATGTAGATAAACGTCACCATAGTTTGATGGACTCTGACTTGCAGTCAGCAGACTCCTCTTCATCATTCAGTTGTCAGTGGTTGTTGTCCATAAGTTTGGCTGCTGCTGATTTTGTGTCGTCCAGCCTATTCAACACGTGTGTGTCGGGTGTGCTGTATGTTTTTGCCGACGTGTGTTTTTTAATCCTCGAGCAGGCGTCTCTTTTCGTGTTAAGCTCACTGGTGACAGCCAAGTTTGCGTCGAAGATGTTGGTGTTTGATTTTATGGAGGCGTGTGCGTGTGAACTGTGACTGCGATGGCTGCGTGTCATGGTCACTCTGAAGGTGTGTGTGTGCTGTAGTTCCATCTTGTCCTCCTCTGACACTTTGATGAAAGGGCACCAAGCAAACGCGTGACGGAAACCAGCACGGAACCTACAGAAAGAGAAGAAGAACTGGTTTTAGAGAAGTTAAGAAACAGTGGAACTTGGGAAGCTTCTGGGTGTGAAAATGTATTTTACCTTTGGTTTAGACAACAGTAAATGATTGGATTGTACATGGTTGAACTCATCGCCAACCAGAATATGGCCAGATACACCTGAGAAGAAAGGAAATATGATACACAATCATTAAATAAATTAAATGAAATAAAAGGAATTAACAACAGAAAGCCAGACACCAACCTGCTGAATGTAGTGTTGTTTATAAATGTCTCTGTTAAATGACCCCAGTATGAAGTAGATATGATAGGGCAGCCAGCAGAGGGCAAAGGTCACCACCACAACAACCATCATCTTCACCACCTGAGAAAGATCAGAGAGGAAAAGTACTTCAACTCTTCACAACCGCACTTAGTTCAGTTCCACTCAGCTTTTTGACAATTACATATTTAAAAAATATTAGGATAATAAAGGTCTGTGACCTTTCTCTTGGCTGTGATCTGGCTGTGGTAATGGTCTGAAGCCTCTCCAGGAATGTGACCACCCCACAGCGTCTGGCCGACCAGACTGTAGGTCACCAGCATCACCAGCAGAGGGAGGAGGTAGATCAGGAGTATTAATGCGTACTGGTAACTACAGAGGGAGAAAAATAACAGGTTCAGTTGGATTTAATTTAATTAAATTCAGTTCAAAACAACTGATTTAGTGGAAAAATCATTATTCTATGAAGAGAATTTCAAAAAGTCACAGAGCCTGAAGTAACAAATGTTAGTGAGCCGTTATAAATTAATCAGAGAGCAGAACATTACAATAATCTGCTGGAGGAGCTTAGAAAGACAAGCGGCTGCACTTGATGAGCGATATTTATGTGATAATAAAAAGTGTAAATGAGCCTTAAAGTTCAGCTCGGAGTCAATGACCCACAGGTTTAGTCCTGGAGAATTTAACTTTGTGAGCTTTTGAAGCTGAAACTAAACTTTCAATTCATTCAATCCTATTTGTTGTTTCAATTTCAGTCTCATATTTTCTAATTCTTTTCCTTCATAATAAATAAAGTGCATTCTTTGCCTCAACATGTCACTGTTTGTCTTTTCTGTGTTTTTTCACCTGAGTTGATGTTTTCCTCCATAATCGTCGGGCCAGTCTACCATGCACACGGTTCTGGGGTAGTAAAATCTTGTCACGCTGTAGTAGCACTGCGGGAAAGCCAATAAGATCGCTATAATCCAAATCAGAGCAATCACAACCTTTGTGGAGGTGGAGGAGAGACGAGGCTTCAGAGGGTGGATGATGGCCATGTACCTGATAAGGAAGAAAAGGTTTGTTTATTTAACGTTCTGTGTATAGATAGATAAGTTTCACTGACTGAAATAGAAAAAGAAAAGCAGAAAACACCGTGACTCCTCAAGCTCTTATCTATACACCGGTGCCACTGATGGTTTAAAGTCAAGTTCTTGTTTTAAAATGAAAACCTGCCGATCAAACAAACAACCGTTTTACATTTATTCACACTACTTATTAAATTCCAGTCTGAAAGAAGAAAATGTCTTTTTTTAAAATATCTCTTCGTTGATTCTGGTCTGGAAAGGTGAAGGATTATGAACTGTCAGGATTTAAGGGATGGACACAGTGTTATGTTTGCTAGAAGTAAGACAATATTGATTTCTTGATTGTTTCCTCGATATGACCTTTCCCTTTGCTCAGTAATCCCGGTCACACAGTTTACAATTTAAACGTCAAGTAATTCATGTGTATTATTAATGATGAATGAAGACTCTTTCTTATTTAAATCAATTTGAAAATTGAGCACTGTGCTCATATTTTGCTCAAAGTGAAATGTTAATGGAGTGACTACATCGATTCAATCGACTTGATATCTGCTCAGGAGTCAGTCTAATGAAACGGAGCTCAGCTTACTACACAGAGATATCAAACTGTACAATACGAACAACTCTATATTATGTTATTCTCTGAGCCACAGAAATATTAATAATAAAATAAAATGTGTGCTCATTTATATATACAGCCAGTATCTGAACACTGTACATATATGTATATGTACATTCACTCACCATTACATTATTACGTACTTTCATTAATGCTAATGCTAGCTGGCATAACTTTGCCTTAGTACAGTAGAAGTCCACATATGCAAATGTTTAACTAAATAAATAAAAGAGATTCACTGTCTTATTATTATAAGTCAGTGTACCATCAAAATTATTTTTGAGCTGTTATTTTTATGTGAAATCATTACATATGGGGGATTTAATTTAATCATTTTGTTAAAATAGAGTATAAACTGTGTAGGAAATTCAGCCATAATAATACATAAAAGTTATTTTAGGAATTTGCACATCTGATGTTAAAGAGCAAGAACCTTTATGCAAAATATATACTAAACTAAAAAGAAGATCAACCTCATTACTCCAACATATCACAGAGACCCATCAACAGAGGTGGACTACTAACAAAGACGAATATAAACTATTATGACATAATTAGCGACCATATCAACTGAACATGAATCTTAATCATTGTACTTACATTCATGTTGTCACCATTACTGTCAACCATGATTATGAATCATTCATTTGAATTATTCAGGACTGACAGTATAAATGTGTTTGAATGGTTAAAAGCTGATTTTTCTCATTTGTAGTTTTATGGACAATAATAGAGAGTGACAATTAATTTTACATTATTCTATTGTTGTGGTTAGAACAGTGGTGTAAAGTGAGGCTTCATCAGAGTATAAATGAAAAGGAGAAAAAATAATTTAAATTCTTACTTAGTAATTAAACTTTAAAATAAGGAAATCAATTAAATTAAAATACTACTGCTAGATTTTTTTGTAAAAAGGTATACAGTGTGTAAACAGTGTTTCTGGCTCAGACATTAAACAACATTATAGTATTCTCACTTTCTCACTCTCAGATCTTTTCCTTCAATTAATTTCAATTTAGTTTATTTATATACTGTAGCATGAAATCCAAACAAACATCATCTCAATGCACTTCACAATGTGACCTCACAGAATATAACTATTTATAGAAACTAGGAGCACTAGGCGACAGCGGAGAGGAAAATCTCCCTCTCTTAGAACCAGGCCCAGGGTGAGAGGCCATCTGCCTCGACCGGCTGAGGGGTACATAGCAACAAGTCAAACACCTTGTGCCATTAAATAAATGTACATTATGTTTGTTCTCTTCCTTTCTGTCTCTGTCTTCATACTCGTCTACTTTCACTCCGGCTCTCTGTGCTGCTGACCTCTCTCTTTCCCCTGGCTATTGGTGCCCCCATGCCAGATGTTTTGGATCTGGATTTTTGTGCTCCAGGAGTCCGAGCCAGTCCTTACATTTCTCTCTCTCTCTCTCTGTGGGAGTTGCTCTGCATGTTCATGTTCTGCTCATACTGTATGTTTATCTTCAATCTTATCACCATCATGGAAGACGGATCAGTTGAGACTTCTTCCGTTTTCATTTTTCTCAAGGGTTTTATTGGAGGGGGGAGTTCTTCTTCAAGGGTCCAACGACAAAAGGCATCAAGGGCAAATCTGTAATTTGTGATAATGACCTTTATCAATCAAATTTGATTTGATTTGTTTAGCTCATAATTGATCATTTCCTGCTTGCAGCCGCAGCTGATGACGCCAAAGAAAAGCCGAGAATAAAGTCATGGTAACTGATGATTCCACAAATTGGCAAGTAATGAGGAGGAATTATTGAGTTCGAAGCAGATTTTACACCTGGTCTGATCCGTGCGTCTGACTCATTCATCACCACAACGATCATGAGCCACAGAGAGACCAAACTGAACTAAAGCATTTATTACAGAGCTGTTGTATTGCATTGCTTTGGATTTTGGAAGTGTAATAAAGTGGTAACTCAGTTTGTAGCCTGTAACACAAGTTCAGAGTTTTATGCTAAGAACAGGTTGACCGTTAATGCTCCAGTAAGCATTAATGACATCTGCCTGATGACCCATATCTCCTTCATGCAGCATTTCTATCTGAAACAGGTGAACAGCTGCTGCGGCTGATATCAAGGAATGCTCATGTATGTGAATGGATCGTGAGCTCATAGGGTAAAACTCATGGTCTTTGTGTTATGAACCAACAAAATAATGTTCTATTGAGTATACCTGAATCTGCCATTAGAGATACAAATACATGGGATGTCAAGGAGTTTTCACTGTTTGCTGTTATCTAACAGTATGTTAATGAGACTGATACACCACAGTAAGAATCCATAAAGGAAGTAGTTTCTGTGCTGCTGCGTTCACTGTTTCAATAAGTGGCCATCCATCTCTTTCTGACTGTTATTAACGCAGCTCCTGAACGGAGTTTCACACAAGATGAGAATCAGTCATCTCATTAGTGTCAAACTGCTGATACACAACAGACTCTTAGTTGCTGACTTGTTCGTTTTAAAGGCCTTTCTGAGCCTGTCTGTAATGTAATCCTACTCTGAGAAATGTTTCACTTATTTAATCGAGACTTATTATGGCCTGGCTCTTACCTGTCCACTGCGATGGCAGCCATCGAGTATATAGATGAAAACATGGCAGTGATGGGGAAGAAGTTCTGGAATCGGCAGTACCCCAGACCAAAGTACCAGTCGTTGTGAAGCGCATAGACAAAGTTAAAAAGGGTGTTGAAGGTTGCCATGGAAACGTCAGAGAAGGCCAGGTTGACGATGAAGTAGTTTGTTACCGTCCGCATGCGCCGGTGAGCGAGGATAATCCAGATCACAGTGACGTTACCAGTGATGGACACCAGGATGATGAGGGAGTAGGCAATGGCCCAGAGAGCCACCTGAGAGGAGAGGAGACAGGAGGAGAAAGGAGGAGACAGAAGAGGAGACAGGAGAGGAGACATGAGGAGACAGGAGGAGACAGGAGGAGAAAGGAGAGGAGACAGAAGAGGAGACAGAAGAGGAGAATAGACAGGAGGAGACAGGAGAGGAGACAGGAGAGGACAAGAGGAGACATGAGAGGAGACATGAGGAGACAGGAGGAGACAGGAGAGGAGACAGGAGAGGACAAGAGGAGAGGAGACAGGAGAGGAGACAGGAGAGGACAAGAGGAGACAGAAGAGGAGAATAGACAGGAGGAGACAGGAGAGGAGAAAGGAGGAGGTAGGAGAGGAGACAGAAGAGGAGACATGAGAGGAGACATGAGGAGACAGGAGGAGACAGGAGGAGAAAGGAGAGGAGACAGGAGAGGAGACAGGAGTGGATATGTCTTCATGTCTCTCACACACAGTCACAGTTTTTAACGTTTTGGACTTTTTTTGATCGATGATATTTTGATGTTTTTTTTTATTTAAAGTTCACTGTTCGTTCTATTTTGTCTTATATTAAACATTTCTGCTCCTTTAGTTTATTTCCAGGATACAGACTCAGTTGTCTTTCTACTATTATCATCATCATCATCATTATTATTATTATTATTATTATTATTATTATTATTATTATTATTATTATTATTATTATTATTATTATTATCCTATATATGTAACTGAGGCTGGACTCACTCTCAGAAACACCTTTCTGTTCACAGCAGAGCAAATTAAAAAATCCTTCAAATGGTTCATGGAGAATTGAGTTTTAGCTCCGTGTGACAACCTGCCAACCGTGTTTCAGTGAGCGGGCTCTGATTTCCACCACTTTAATCTGTGATCTCGCTCAATTCCTCCCACCTGCCAGTCGGGCTGCTGGAACAGGTTCACCGTGGTCTCGTTTCCGTCGTCCAGCCAGTCGGTGGTCACTGGTAGTGGAAATGAAGTGGCCTCCATGTCTCGTTCCACATGCTGAATAAGACTGTCGGTGTCCATGTTCTTCTCCATGTTCACCTGGTGACAAAAACTTTCTGTATGAGTGAAATGTGCGTTACGCGTCATGCGTAACGAGGTCATGCGTTATAGATGTGTCAAATTTTAGGTTTTCAGATTTTGTGTATTCATATGAAGCTATTTAATTTCTCTGTAGGGACATTTGGCTCGCTGAGCATCAGTAGACTCGTGTTAATAATCACACATCGTATCATTATAAGCAGCCTCCTGAAACCACATTCTTATAAACAATTTCCTTGCGCCTTAAATAAAGATACGTGCATTTGAATTTACTCCACGTTGGATAAAAAGACATTGTTAAATCAGTCATTAAATTGAAATGAATTCATACTCCAACGTTTGTACGGTCCAGACACTTGGTAAGAAACACAACAGCAGGCTGATTTGGCAGCAAAAGCGCAACAACGTATCTCACAAATGATGAAACAAAGCTTCTGGTAAGATTTTCTCTTAAAATAATCATCACACTCCCTGTCAGATTAATACTTTTATCCTTCTTACCTCTCTATTTACGCTGCTGACTTGTCAATTTGTCCAATCCATAGCTGACAATTCCCCGAAATGTTCACTCCTGCGTGATGGACATCCAGGTCTATCAAATTATTCATCATCTCAACACATGTCTACTCTCTCAAACGCACACCGTGTCCCTCTCTCCTGGAATGTGTAACTACCTGATTACGGCACAGGCTGCCGAGAGTGACGGAGGCGCACGGACAGGCTGGCACGCGTGGAGCTGCGTCAACTCCATGCACAGAGGGAGACGTGAAGGAACACGAACATGCTGCGCGGATGAAAGTAAAAATAAGAAATTCTCAGGTCTAAACTCTGACTTTCTGCATGAGATGTACAATGTGTGGAAAATCCAAACACTGAAAGATAAAGAAGGAGGCAAACAAAGGCATGCGCAGGCTGTACATCATGACATGAACAGAATGTGAGTGGAACAGAGACCAAACCAGTGAGAAGATGATAGAAAAACTTAGAGCTTGGATCGAGAATGAGAAGGTTACATTAAGAATGCATCAGAAAGAAGAAGGACTGGACACGCTCCGTCTCTACTGCTACCTATAATTTCTGCCATCAAGTCCCAGCTCCCACGAATTCTAAAGCAATTTTCTGGTGGTTTCCTGTGAAACGATCCTTAAACTACTCATCACCTATCATCTTCTCTTGTATATGATACAGCATACAGAAGAGGGGAGTGATTTGCCTCTCTTGGTCATTTCAGAACATGGATGGAGAGCTCTTTGGAGCGTTTGGCCGTCCATACATTTTCATGACTTGTTGCTGTAAATGCTTTGTGAATACAACTCCAGCCTGAATAAATTTCAGGAAAATGCCCCAAACTCTTACTTCAGGGTCAGTTCTGTATTCCACAATCATCATGTGCAATCACTCAGAATTGAGGTTGTCCACCTTAGGGTTTTTTTTTTTGGCTTTGCAGCCCTGCATGGGTTGACTTGCAGAATTTCCACCAAGTGGTGTCAAACGGTGTTAGTGTGGATTTTTGAGGTTGTGCATGTTTTTCACGTATCCCTGTACGGTTTGCATAATCAGCACAATGTCAACATTCATTAGTATTTAAATGCTGATCACACGCTCACTTTAATAAGGTCTGTTAAAAAGCAAACAGACTTTTTCGATATCTAACTTAATTGCAATATTCCCATCAAGTAGAGCATTAACAAATCTGAACTGAGTGCAGGGTTGAATAGTTTACAGAAGCTGAAATACTGGCACAAAGTACCAGTATTGTGTAGTAGTGTGCCTGCAGTTTTTGGTAGCAGCATGTTTAATGAAGCTGTTGCACACTGTGTGGCATCTGAAACATGACAAAATACTTAAATGTTCCCCAGAGGTGTTGAATGAGTCAGTGTTTGTGTACTACTAGTGTGTGTACTTACACGTGTCTGTGTGTTTAATATGAGACATACAGTATAAATATGTAGTGCATGTTTTGTCATCACTAGCCAAAAGGTGCCACTGAGGACACTCGTATGTGGCTGCACACATGCACATTTCTCTGTCCTTGAAACAATGAAACAACAGTGCAAACCACAGATGGTCTGTGATATTAGCTCGGTGCTTTCTGTGTGTGATGGCTTCTGGTCCTCTTCTCTTACTCTAATGTGTTTTCTTCTCACCCAAATATCACTTTGTTGTCTGGTACTCTTTACATTTGTGCTCTTTTTCTGGCTGTCCTTCCTCCTCGGCTGTCATTCTCCCCTTGTTTTTTACATGTGTCCACACAGGAAAGAACAGATAAAGGTAGAGGCGGCTGATGTGTGCGTACTGTACACACTGCAGGTGTGTACTTTTATATGTTCACAAATAATCCCTGATGAAGGTCATGTTGAAGAGCAACTCCAGGGGAATTAAAAGTTTCTACCATGGTCTCCTGAGTGAGTTTGAGCCTTAGGCACTTTGGGAGGAGGATTGACAGTGGTGGCTCTCCAGGGCTGAAAGCTGATGAGGAAGGGATGACGTCTACTGTCTGCCCCTAAATGGCACTGACAGAGACAAATGGCTGCATCAACTTACATTCTGTTAAAGGTTGCACCTGAACACACCACAGAGAGAACATCTGACAGCTCACACACGAACATTTACCACAAACAGTCATTGAAAGACAAATAAAATAACAACTTTCACACCAGCATGGAGAAGTTTAACAGTCTTCCAATCGAAGAATATAATCTGATAAAAGCTGACTCTGGTCATGTTTGCTGTACTTTGCTTTGCACTGCTGTTGCTGACTCAAGGTCTTTTGCTTGTAAATAGTAGATAAGAAAAGGTGGAGGTGACAAATATGGAATAAACCAACTCAATGTCTGCTGATAAGAGTCGACTGGAGCCGGTGATGACGGACACGCTGCATACACCAAGGATGATGGTTGACCACAGACAGCATGATCATGCTACCTGCACAAACACGCAGTCAAACAACATAAAACCCTCTCAGAAATAACTGAGTTCAATAGATCCAGATCAAATTTTCACCTTTGTGCACATCTTGTAATAGTGATGTGTGTGTTAAACACTGCGTTTGCATGTATTTCACTGATTTACCTTTTATAGAGGATCAATTTGCAACTCGATGTGGTAGGTGTGTGTTGCTTCAGGGCAAGTTATCTATTCAAATCATTGTTGTTTTATTCTTTGGGACACATTGAAAACTACTGCATCTCTCTACCGCACTCTTTTTTCTCAGTGTGCCTTTCTCTGTCTTCTTCCATCTTCTGTCTTCGACTCTCTTTTTATTCCCTTTGCCTGACCCTCAGTCGTCCTCGGATCCCTGTCTCTCTCCTGACAGTCCACGCCTCATTTCACTTGAATTTGGAAATTTGTCCACTGGGAGTCTCAACCTCTTTCTTGTTTGCCTCTCTCTCTCTTGTTTTCTTGGTGCCCTGTGTCTCTCCTCTCCTGTTTTTTTGTGTAGGCTGTTCACTAAATTGAGTTATATAAAGAAAACTTTATTTGATCTGTGTTCAGCAGCCATGTTCTATTCTTTACCACTAGGTGGCAAAGTTAGACGTGTTGTGCATAAACTATATGGTTTTAATTTACTGTTAAAGTTAAACTCCAAATTGTTAATCCCCTTTATAGAATCAATGCAAGCCTAAATCCTTCCATGGAAATGACCATGACCTAAAATGTTTATAGTTTATTTGCTTCCAGAAGAACCAGGACTTGATTTTGGCATCTTTCAGGTTTCAGGACATTGTCTTGCAGGAAGAAAGCTAGACTGGCAGCAAATTTCTTTACATTATTGTTCAAAATGTCAACACAATCTTGATTCCTGTGCCTAAACCAACAACACAGCCCCATAGAATTATGCTTCCACCACTGTCATGGTTTTTAAAATCTTGCACTTTTGATCCCGCTCACGTTGATTTTTAACTGGGTTTTTCTCCTTATGTTTTGGATTGATGCTGTGAAATGCTCTGTGATGACAGCACCGCCTTCCTCCTTAAGATCAGCGTCCACTGTTCTGTCTTTACTCTCTGACATGATGAAATTACTTCTTATCATGAATTGATAAAGTGTCACAAGACCTGTTCAGTGGAATCCCTTAAGTAAAGTTCAGTGCTGATTAAAACTGTGGTGTGTTTTGAAGAAATGGGGGCTTAATCAAGTTAGAGGAGATTTTGTCTTAAACATTGAGCTTTAAAATAAGAATAATTGTTGAATATGTGAATTTTGTTTACCATGTACTTCACCAGGTTCAATCTGAGTCTCATACATGTCTAAATTAATGAATTATTCATTAGAGACTCTAACAGGAAACATCTTTAAATGTTAGCTGTCCTTTTTAAATCTTGCAGTAGAAAACGGAAGCACACTCAGTAGCTATTAATGGTTCGGTAGCAGTGTTTATTCTGAAGACTTGTACTAACATTTTATTTCCTGTCTACGCCCCTGGTTCAGCATTTAAAAATAACACATCAGTCGCTCGAGGAAAACTCTCAGTATTCATTCTGTAGCGTTAGATTCAGAAACTTGGTGCCATTTTCAGGCTGTTTCAGCCCATAAAGCTGCAGCACATCCATCCATCCATCCATCCATCCATCCATCATTACGCGCTTCCAGGTGCGGTGACGAGCACAACGCGGAAGTGTGTTGTCAACATCAAGCTGTTCAACTGAGAGCCGCTGAAGTCAGTGCTCAGCCCGACACGATGCCCGACAACGGAGAGATCCGATACTGTCAGAGATTCTCCTACTTCGTCCTGAAATTCACCCTGTGCGCCTACGCCGTCGGCTGGTGGGTGAGTACCGCTGCTGTTTGTTAAAGAGACGCGTAAGGTTTGTTTGATACCGCGGCCGGAGAGGGGCGACGCCGGGGGCTGTTTGTGTGATCAGATGGGACTCTCTACAGGCAGTGAAGCACACAACATCTTTATGAAAGTAAAAGAACGAAATTCTAATTGATCCTTTGTCAAATGACAGCGTTCAGCTTTTAAATCAGCTCTGAGGCGACAGGTGTTGAACCTGTTGGAGAAGTGTTGGTGTGCGCTACAAGGTGGCCACACCCTTTATGTTCACCTTTACTCTGCTCTTACCTGCCTCATATATCCACTGTGTAAACACGGACATACTGTGGCATTTACAATAAAAGGCAGATAAAGAGAAAATGAAAGGGGAACAGCAAACTGAGGGACTTTTTCATGGACGCATGTGTTTTTGAGTCCTGCTGTGGTCAGACTGCAGCACAACCTGAGTCATGTGTGGGACACAAAATAACAGTGTTTCCCTGTAAAAGACAGAGAATGACCGTCATGGAGTGAGTCATGTCTGCAGCCTAACACCTACTATACTTAAAGAGTGAAGTCAAAACGCAAATTAACAATAAATTCTAAATCAAACGAGGCAGTAATACTGTAAAAGTTAGGTGCATTCTGGTAAAGTTTGGTGTGTGAACAGAGAGACGCTGTGTATGAGTGTGTTTCAATCTGCTGGTCTGTGTTAAGCTTTGAAAAGTAAAGACAAAAAGAAAAGTCCACACAGTAAATCAAATGTTGGCTGCAGGTTGTTTATGACCTGGTGGTCATCGTAGTTGTACCCAGAAGAAGATACAGGTCCTCAGAGGGAGCTTTTAGTTACTACTTCCATTAATTAGTATGCATGTGTGTGTCTGGGTGTTTCAGCTGATGATTGGTGTTTGTGTTGTCGTCTATCATCTAACATTGCACAACATCTGGTTTTAACCATAATCTGATCTGGAGCTTTTGCTTGAAGTGATGGAACAACTACGATTCTCATCTCCACCACTGACTGGCACAGGTTTCCCACACGACACAGATGTTTGATTTACATCTGATTTGTTGCCAAAAAGTCTTTTTCTGAACTACCTGTGTTTTCACACCATAGCGTTGTGCTAGCAGTATTCTGATTTTCTCCAACGTTACTATGCTGACAGTGTTCACATCAAGATTCCTGCTCCATCTTAAGGCAGTTGCACACGATTTTCCCAGCAAAAACATCCTCAAACGTGGAAATCGAATTGTTTGTGGTGCTGCGTTGCAGTGTGAGAGAGGTTTTACAATGGTGCTGTGTGTGTCTCATGGTGTTGTGGCCAAAGAGAGCCTGGGAAGGTCTTGTGACTGTGTCAAATATCGTCTCAAAGGTTGCTAAAAGAATTTGTGAGTTAATCTAAATTTGATTGACAGTCATTCATCGGGTGTTTCTCCACTGTAAGTGGTGTTATGTCAATTGTTAACTTGACACATTGTTGTCAAATCATAATCTTAAAGATAATGATTTGATTGTCTCCATTTATACTTAAAAGGCGTGCGATGATTTGACTTCTAGAGATGACACTTGTTTTAGTAGAAGTCTTGAAATGACAAACAGCAAGATAATGAAATGACTTACACAAGGTTTCGTGCAACATAGCCCATTGCTGCAGCTGTTTCCTCTCATAGAAAACGTGACAGTTGGCTGATTGACACAACACTTCAGAGCACTGAGGTCAGTCATTAATTTGAATCATTTAATCGTGGTGAGGCAGAGATGAATGAATGACTGCTGCTGGGGTTGGGTTTGTGTTGTCCAAACAAATTCCAGTTGCAACCTCAGACCTTTGTGCAGTGATCATTTAACATACATAAACCTAACATGCTAGTGCGCCTTCCTGTTACATTTTAAATCATTCATTTTTTATTTTATACACACAGTGCCCTCTTCTTCACAGTGATTCAGTGTCGTGCAGGATGACAGGATGTCGCTGTGCTGGAGAGCAGCTGCTGAGGCTGCTAACAGCCAAGTGGAATAGCATGTGTTGTACAAGGAACAATGTACAAGAAGAGATTAGTTATTTCCTGCCCACAGTGGAAAAGTAGGTCACACAAGGACAATGCTTTAAATACAGTTGACCAAGACTGAAACCTAAAGTGAAGAAGCGCAAAGAATAGCAGAGGTCATGTTTCATGGTCTTAGTTATTGTTAAATTAGCTTGTTATTGTTTGCATCTTTGATTTGTTATACATTACTCCTGTCAGATCCAGCTCTGAACGTCTTGTTCCTTTGGGTTGATTCACGTCACACTGCTGCACGAGGTTATCTAGTTGTCTTAACCTTTATTTACCCACTGAAGGTTGGATGAGCTCATTTTGTATTTATACCAACACTGAGCAGCTGAGCTGTTTGGGATTAATTTTTACATGTTTGAACGTGTCCTAAAACATGTTCATATACCTTCACAATTGTGCACAAACCTAGATTTTAACTAAATGCACACATATTGCCTTGTTGTCCATACTGAATACATAATGTAGACATTCACAACATAGGTTGGAAAAGGCTGTCAGACCTGGAATCTAGAAAGAGTTTACATCAAGATAAATTTAAATTTAGATATTCTTCAGTCCTCAGTTAGACAAATTGTCTATAAATTGACACATTTACAGTAGGTTCGTCCAGAAATGTGGCCTCCTCATTAAAAACAGCATAATTATTGATATCATGATGATGTATTTATCTGGCTGTTGTTTTTTTACTAACAATATTTTATAGTCATTCCTCAGGTGCAGACACACTACCAGAGTCAGCTAGTGCTAGTAGCATTTATATTATTGCAAAGCTTAAACTTGAACATAAAAGCTGGCACTGTGCAATACTGTGTCACCCGGCTTCTCTGGTTTTGCATTTGCTGCTCTGCAAGTCCAGAAAAAGATAACGGTGAATAAACGAGTTCTTCTGAATCGCTTTTCATTTGGGCTGCTCGCAGGTGACAGCAGAGATGACATGAAATGACCTCGAGAAGTTCACACCAGATGACGTGAGAATATGTTTGAGTTGAAATGGTTAGCTTAAGGTTATTGCAGCCAAAAAAGGTTAGACTGAATTGATTAAATGATTAAATTAAATTCTTATTTTTAATCATTTCTGTTATGAGTTCATTTAGAGGCTCTAGTTTACTATAAATAATCCTTATGACAGGTTCGGTCTTACACCACAAAGTATGGTGACGTAAATTCATTTGAGTGCTTTTTTTGTCTCATATCTGCAGTTTGTATCTTGCTTTTAGTTTCAGCACTGTGTGCCCCCACAGCAGTTAGTCAAGCACACTAATAACACTGTGAAGTTGTTTTATCAGAGTGTAATTACAGAGGTTATATAATACAGCTTAACTTGGGCCTAATGCTCCGATTGTCACTAAGTCATCTGCAACTAAGTGCATGCTGATAAACAGAGCGCTGCCTGTGTTATTAAATTATCTCAGCTATTTAATTTAAGATTAGTTTACATAGACCAGATTGATTCTTTTTAAAGACGATCGCTCATGAGTGTTGACATATTCTATCATCAGAAATTTAGAGTTGTTCTGTTTAAAAAGTGTCCTTCTCACCTCTTGGCTGAAGGGAAGTGAGTTAGGGGCGGGCGGACGACCAGCCAGCAGCAAGATACCATAACAGACAGCAAGCAGGGACATGTAAGGAGAAGTCCTCCTGGTGGAGTGTAAACAGTGTGTGCACCCTCAGAACCCACAGATGACTGCCACTATAAGAACATTAACTACCCGGTTTCCTCCTTCCTTTGCTTCTTCACGTTCTCTTGTCCAGGCTGAAACGGCAACAAACATCTTTCAGGCTGACGTGTTGGTGGTGGCGTCATGCTGTGATCTAACATTTCTGTCATGTTTGCTTGAAGGAGGACTGAGACTGAATTAAACGGGTTGACTCCCACTTTTAAATGTTTTTTCTCCTAAATGGCTGCGGGTGTGTCGTGATTACCAACAACAATGTGTTTAAATCCTTTAAAGATTTAGAATTATGTTTGGCTGAATTCATTTTAGCAGGTTTCTTGTGTTTTGATCTAATAAGTCTAAGCCAACATACTAAACTAAACATTAAACCTGCCGGCGTGTTAGTATGCTGACGTTACCATTTAGCAGATGCTTGTGTTTGTCACCTGCACAACCAGTCTAACTACTAATGTTTGTTACCCTGTTGTACTTGTTTGTAGCAATACCTCCTACACAGATCATTTACATGTGAATACATGCCCTGCAATGAACAAAACCCTATTTGTAGTTTATTTATTTATTTTGACTCACTTGACCCTTCCTGGCTTCAAGAATAAAAAAAATAGTTGGTGTAACTGTAAATGGCTCATTGGTGTTTGGCCAGGAACTATTTCTGCCACCTGATCACATTACAGACCCACATTTGACCATGTGCTATTTTCCAGTACTTGAATCTTTGTTTGCAGTGGTCTTTTGCCCTGGAGGTCATCGTAGGGACAGATTTGGTTTGATTTTGGTGTCGTGTATTCAGTTTACATTGAGAGGAAGAAGGGGGAAAAAAACACGAGTGTAAACACAGTGAGGCTGAATGCGGAGACGTTTAACCTCTCTCCTCTCATTTAACCACTTACTAACAGGCGCCTTGTTTAGGAGATGGAAAAACTTCAAAAAATCCTAAGTGGGGCATTACTAATGTATTTTATATCAAAGATTAAAACAAAAATCTCTTGACCTTGTGTTAACCACAGACCATATTTAAGACATCCAACTAAAACCCACTTAAAAACGTATTGACATTGGAATGAGGAGCCAGACGTCGTCTCGATAGTTTAGGGCCCACAGTACATCACTATATTATTACTTTCATACATCTACAGCTTTGTTTTAGACTCAATCTGGGTCGAAAGACTTTGAGATGTAAACATTGTCCATGTGTTGTTTGTGAAATACATGTTACTCTGGTAAATGTTGTGTTGGTTTTAAAAAGGCATTAACTCTACATTTCTTTTTGTACTGTACTGTACATATAATCACATAGTTTTGTTGTGCGGCTTTGGATCAGGAGGTAGAGCTGTTGTCTGATTCCCAGCTTGTCCTGTCATAGGTGGAAGTGCCCTTGGTCAAAACTGAACATGAAGTTGCCCCCAGTGAGGCCATATGCATGGTACCGTGTGTGTGTGTGAGAATTTGCCAGTGGGTGTAAAGTGGTAGAAAATTCACCTTCATACTTAATCATGAACATTAGCTTTCCCATATTACTTGCTATTTCCCGTTCTGTCGTGTGTTGATGTGCGTCTGGCTCTCATGTCATCCCCCACACTCCCCTCCCCAGGAGCCACTGCCATGGTCTGCTCACAGTTTTTTAAATGCTTTGGGTAAAGTGGCTCAATCCCTGGATCCTTGGGTCCACTTGTTGAAGTGTCCCTGGGGAAGACACTGACTGATGCTCTTGCGTATAATATGTGTAATTTGAAAGTCACACTGGATACAAGCATTTACCAAATGACTACGTTTAAATGTACATAGCATTAGAGCTCAGTTAAGGAGAACATTTAGGTTTTTTTCCTTATAACTGGAGTGAACTGACCCCTTTAGCCCCTCAGGCTGTGCTCTAGTAAGCGCTGGCACTGATTGTATAATTACCTGCTGCTAGATGCTAATTTGATGCAGATTGCAGATGCTCGTGCACGTAAGTGTGTGTGTGTAGACTGGGTAAGGACAGAAATTCTGGCTTGGACAGTCTGCAAAAAGCTTTTGTCTCAGTCAGTTTGTCATTGTGCAGATGAGCTGTGGTTTCCTGTAGTTTAAAACATAGCAGGACTCTTGTCAACCTTAATGTTAAGTTAATGAAAACTTAATGTTCACTCACTTGTGTCTGGCCTGTTTACCTTTGAGATGAAAACCTGCAATTAACATCCACTAACATACATATTAAGATCACTTTCATTCCTGGCAGTTGATCAGAATTCTTCTATTTAAAGATAGAAACCATAATATGGGCATGAATTACTGGTGTATTTGAATTTTAAGATGTCAGATTTAAGTGTTACTAAACTCTTTGTCCCTCTATTTCAGAAATCGATTCATCTTCTCTCATCACATCTTAATTGTTCTTTTCTAGTTTTGGGATGTGTACACAGAAGAAAATACAGTTTCTATCTGTTGGGATGTAATGTTCCGATGAGATGCTCATCCTGTTCTTATAATGTACATAAACCTTCAGCCGGAGATCCTGCTAAGTTTATGAGCAATGTTTTAACTCTGCTACTGTTATGTGAAAGCAAGAATGTCCTGAGTTGCAGTCATAAGTCACAAATGCATTGACTTCCAATCTTGCACTGGGGGTGTTTTAAAAAAATGGATTATGGAATAGGTTACCACAATTTAAATTTAGTTTTTAATCTATTAAATTTTAAATGTGAGTTTAAATGAGTTGATCCAAAAAAAATCCAACATTATTCTGTCAACACAACTCATTAAAAGAGGTTTTTAACTTTAAAAGTCTATCTGAATCAATAAATTAGAATTTTTGTCCTGTGAATATGCATTTAGTTCAGTAGTGGTGAGTGTAAAGAGGCATTATGTTTAGACTCATTATCTGCTCTGTCATGCTGATCATTGTTAAAAATCCTAAAGACTTAGATTGATTATTGAATTATGTTGGAGTAACTGAGTCAGAGCAAACTGTGTGAGTTTGTGTGTTTGAACTCTAAACAGCACTAATTGTTCTCAGTAGAGTCAGTCTATCACAAACAAAAGTGCTTCAGAGAACCTAATTAAACACAATTAATTATCTGTAGTCCACTTGAGTCTAGTGAAAATGAAAATGCAGATTAGAAACGGGCTCTAATTGGACTGTGTGTGTTCAGCAGCACACATTTCATCTCTGGAGATTCCCACAGCTAGACGGTGATTAGGAAGCTGTGATAGTGGCTCACTGAGACTGTACTTAAGCTATGTTCATCGTTACAGACACTAATGCTCATTTCAGTCTTTTTGTGTCGATTGTTTACATTTATGTTTGTAAATGACATTTAACACCACTGTGGTCCTAAACTGACACGTATACATCCAAACACTGTGAACAGAAGCTTTTCTATAAATGTCCAACAAGATGTCTTTATTTTATTACCAGGCTTTGAATTTTTAGATGAATTGTCATCTGATGTTTTTTATAGAGTTTGCATCCTCAGATCAGATGTAAATCAGACCACATAGCTTGGACGCAGCCGTGATTCGAGCTGAAAGCCAATGTCGGCATGCTAACACGCTCACAGTGACAGTGCTAAATGCTGATTCTAACCATGTTGGCAAGCAAACATTTGTCATACTATCATATTAATATTATCATAAGACTTTGGAACAGTGCACTACCATAGTTTTCTACTTTTTGTCATCATTAAAGCTTCTAAAACGGCAGAATCAGATTTCTCTGTAATTAACCCATGCTTACTACTTCTTCTTTGTGTTTCTAGTTAATAGGAGGATTTATCTTGGCCATTGGCATCTATGCTGAGGTGGAGAGACAACGCTACAAGACACTGCATGGAGTGTTTTTGGCCCCTTCTATAATCCTGATCCTCCTGGGAATCCTCATGTTTGTTGTTTCATTCATTGGAGTTTTGGCTTGTCTGAGAGATAATTTAACTCTACTGAAAGTGGTGAGTGGTGTGCTTAGAGGTGATGAAACAGTCATGATCTCTCGTGTCTTTATTGAACACACTAAGCCATTAAAAATACAGAGGGATGGTGGAAAAAGTTAAGTGAAATGATAAATAAAATGGATACCGCACATGAACATGAAAACTTTATATCAGCAGTGTAATATGGTGGACATTTTAACTTTTAACAGTTTAACTTTGTCCACCATCACTCTGCTATTTTAATGGGTGTTTTCAATTAAGACTTGAAAGATCATGATTGTTTGTGTTTTATCAGCTTAGAAATGTTGTTTGTTGGTATTTGTGACTTTGGTGAAGTTTATACAGAAATGTAGGAAATTGGAAAGAGTTCATTTACTTGTATAGAATTAATCACTAAAAATACTACAAAGCACAATGAAAGTACAAAGACAAAGTACAACGAAGTACTGTCTCATAATGAGTCAGAATAACAACTTTATGTTCACACACAACTGTAAATCAAGGTACAGGACAAGAATTAGGGGTTTGTAGGAGAAAGAATGGTTGAAAATGTGGTGTCTGTAACAGATCTTAAGTTGATATTTATTGGTGTCTGAGTTGTTGACTATAGAGAAAAACCAGCTATGGAGTTATCCATTAGCTAATAATTAAGTAATAATAATGTCTCTTCTTCTCTGTTACCTGTTTGGTCACAGTTCATGTACACCCTGGCCGTGTGCCTGCTCCTGGAGCTGTTGGGAGGAATCTTGGGGCTGCTGTTCCGCAACCAGGTGAGCTGTCCAGGGTGTTGATCAGTTACCTGTTGAGGCGTGTTAGGCACATTATATTTGTTAATACGCTTGACTTAGATGAACATCAGATCACATTTAATGAGAAATTCCAAAAGGTTCACATACTTTTTCTTGCCACAGTGTGCTGAATGTTTTTCTTTCCTGGCCTCTTTGTGTTTCTGTTTCTTTTTCTCTTTTTTACTATTCACTGCTCATCCTCCACTTCCTTCTTTGTATTTCTTTGCATTCTTCAGTTTTTGATCTAATCCGCCCCTCTCCCCCCTGCTATAAAATCCAATAACGTTCTTCTTGCATACGAAAACAGAATGATTGGTTCACTGTTTTTCTGACTGTGACTCAGCAAGAAGCTTCCTTCAAATCGGGTTGTAATCATGAGCAATACTTTGTTTAAAAAACATAGGAAGGAAGTACTTTAATGCAACCTAGACATGTTATATAATTACCCATCATGTTAAAAGTCTAAGTTATTTATTGTTTTCATCTGGTTGCAGTGATGCACTGCAGGTGGCTGATTTAAAATGCAGTGTTAGTGTTTGTTGTGTTTTCTCTAACATAGAGGCAACCAGCCTGGGAGTCCAGACCACCTGCCAGTAAATATTAAAAGCTTTTCATGGTGGTGCTTTTATTTTGAAACAGATGCAGAAATTATGTCAGGTGATGGAAAAAGCCACAAAACTTTTAAATCCGGACTGACCGGCTAAATTAGAACAGGGGTGTGGTGCCCCTTTAAATAATGCAATGCAGGAATGGTTGCAGAACAGCCAGCTGTTGGGATGAGGAACTGCTAGCAGGGGCTTGTTCCAGCAGATCCTCAAAGTAAACAACACCTTTGATCGTGCTATTATTGGAAACCTGAGGTGTCCACACAGCAGGCTCAGACCACGGGTGTCCACGATAAACACAGGGCGGGAATACAAACCATACAGAAACTCGCACTAGTATCAGTGGTGCTTGTTAAGAAGTACACTATTTCCTGTAAAATAATCTAATACACAACTTCATGACACATCTTTAAGCTTACATGCAAACCAGTAGGAGACCTGCATCATAATTTATGCCTTTATGCCATTTATGCATGTGGAATTAGTACAGTGTGCTGTGTACAAGTCATATTTTCTTTTATCTTTGCACTTACTGTGAGTGATATGAAGAAAGTCATTATGTTAAGGTGTGTTGAACAGTCATTTTTCATTCTTTACATCCTTTACATAAAGACCGTGTTACAGCTGAGGATGCACGAGGCATTAAAGAGCCTCATATAATTTTATGTACAGTATAAAGCATCAAAGACATGTTTCAGTGCATGGGTCCTAACATTACAGGATGAATAGGATGGTTCTCTAGATGTACCTTACGCAGTAGTAGGTTTGTCGTGCTGCTCATGTGATGGGATATTCATTACATCCAGTTTCTCAAGTCTTAATGTGACTCTGTGGGGACAAGCTTGAGTTTCATAGTCTTTGTCTCTTTGCCTTTTTTTCTTTTTTTATCATCTTATTTACATGGCTGTAAACTTAATAAGGACCTGTCTTGGATTAACTGCAATAAATTTTAAAGTTTCTCTGTTTGCCAAAAGGAAAAAGTTCTCAACATAATGACACATTATATTTAATAGCTGTTTTATTTAAAATAGCTCCAGCTTCTCATGTTATTTCTTTAGTCTGCTGTCGTCTCATCTGCATGAGATTAAAGTAACGTAGCGAAGCATGAGAAATGTGTTTTAATAAGATTCCACAAGTATATTTTATTTGATAAAGATGCATTTTCTTTGGCATCTCATTCATCAATGAGCTTATAGTGAGGTCTTCTACCATCTAATAAGGCTCCACTGTCACCTGTCCCTCAGGAAAAGACTTGATTCGACTTCAAGTTTATAAATCTGCTCATTGTAATGTGGTTTAAATATGACTCTCTATCCCCAGTAGATTCACTGTGCAGACCAGAAATGTTCACCGGAGGAATAAAGGAAATCAAATAAAAAGCTCAGTACCTTTAATCTCTATGACTCACATGAGGAGATCACTCTGAATTCATTATTATCGCTGGTTAAAAGAGAGAAATGGCGGCACGTTGTCGACATGGACGACTGAGGACAAATAGTTTGTTTCTTCTAATGAAGCATCAGAAACCAAATGAACAGCTCTTTAAATGAAAACGCTGAATGACAAGCTCTGTGGTTTTACCCTGTGGCATTCAAGGTTGTAAATATTTACTCTCAGTTTCTGGATAGACTGATATATTAGACTAATGTCACTTCAGCGCACCAGATTGAAACTGACAGATGTGAGCTGTCAAACTGTCGCTTTTTAATATTCCAGTTCAGCGGATCAGTCACCTTGACTAATCAGTGTTTCCTGATAAAGAGCTGCCTGTCTGAAACATCGATGGTGGATCAGATGTGTCATGGTAACACAACAAAAGTGCTAGGTTGATCCTCTTCCCTACCGATAACACACCTAAACTGTTGTTCCTATGTTTTTTGCTCCTTTATAGACGGTGGGCTTACTGAACAAGAGCATCCGAAAGGGCATCGTGAACTACTATGATGACCTGGACTTCAAAAACCTCATGGACTTTGTTCAGAAGAAGGTAAAGTTGTGTCACTGCTGGTTTTCTGTCAACCAAGCTTTTTAGGAATTATCTCGTACAGCGTGGCACAGATATATTGATTTAAGATGTGCTGAGGGAAGCTGCACCACCTGTAAACCTGGCGATCACAACAGTTTGTGTCCAAAGTAATCAGAGAACAGTGTGGAGCCGTCAGTGTGCACCTGCTCCCAGAGTATGTCATGCTGCCACATACACAGCCTCAAGCTGAAGATCTCATTACCAACTTTCATCGAGCACATGGGGATGCAGTGTCCAGGGACAGCAGACCGATCACACTTTGAAATTAAGAAGCGAAAAGACAAACGTTCCTTCAACCTGCAGGTTAGCTTTTTTTTTTTTTTTCTGGAGCACAGAGACCAGCAGTCGTACCAGCAGAACAGGATGGCGACTTGAAGCGATAGATGAAATTAGATGAAATTATAATTTAGCTGCTGGCTGTGGGGAAGCGAATTTGTTGGAGCTGCCTCAATACCTCCGAAATGAAACTGGTCAGTTTTTATACCCGAGTCCAAAAGCTGTTCACATTTATATTTTCTTCACATATCGGCAGAATTAACAGGTGCACTCCTCTGATGTATGTAGCTGCAGTCTGTTGACACCGTCTTCTTCTATACTATGACATCAGGATTTCTGTGTATATGGATTTGTGTTTTCTACTTTCAAGGTCATTTCTGAACCACTCAGGGCACCAAATTAGCATCTTAGGTCTTGATGCTTGAGAGAAAGAATTGGCAAATAGATGGTGAACTTTAAGCAGCTACATATATTTCCCTCAGGATATGGCTAAGAACAACAAGTGAAACAAAAAAGAGCGAATATTGGACTTAAATTCACTTTTCAAAGACTTTTGTCCATAGCTGGTTTTGCTGCTTGGGCAAAAAGTAATTTATTGCAAGTTGAGTGTCAGTAGTTTCAGTGCTACCAGGAACAGGTCAAAACTACTGTTCAACTAATAATCGACTTCCATTCTCTACAACTTTGGTAAATCTGTCTCATTTCAAGAGCACTTGCACCTAATTATCACTGCAGACAGATGAAGACCCGCTTGCCTTGGCAGCAGATCGTTTCTCCGGCGAGGTGCCGTTTGAAGATCCTAACTTTCTGGCACTGTTCAAAACAAGCTTCACTAATGGAACAAAGCCATTTGGCAGCTCGCAGTTTAAAACGTCTGTACTTTTCCTGTCATGGTGGAAAGTTGCTGGTTGTCTCTAGTGTCCTGAGAGATTGAAGTGTTTTCCCAGAGGACCTGGATGAAAAACAGTCAGATAACTTTAGTGGGGATTGAAGCTGTTTCCACATGTATACACTAAATGAGGCTTGTGGATTTACCTGTGCTTTGAGAACAATGGGCTGAAGCGATGCATTTTTTCTGAAACTGTATTTTTCCCCATGTTCTTCTTAAGAAGTAGATTATTTAACCAGAACATTCTTTTTATTTGAAGATGTCCTGTGTCAACAGCAAGTCAATGTGTCCTCGGGATATGTCCGTTGAATTTATGCAGTTCTACTTTTAATCACAACAAATTCTGATGTTTAAGTCAGACTTGTGTAAAAGATAATTACATCAGCAAAGGTAGACCAGTTCCTTGTTTGATGACAACTTCATACTCGACAGCCTGAACAGGTGCCTCAGTACTTTTCAGTGTTGGAATCCAACTTTCCAAAACATTCGCAGCCACTTCATGACAGACTCTCTAAAAATATGTGACCTTTCAGAGCAGGTATGAACACGTTATTTAATGAGATTAAAGCTGAACTAGTTTATTGATTTAGAGGAAATTTATTGATAATTGGTATTTGGGGATTGTTTCATTTGTCCAGCAAAATTGTCAAACACTCTCCAGTTCCAGCGTTTAATTTAAGATTTGCTTCTTTGTCGTCTTTGTAATTTGGACGTATTGTGGTTTTGGGTTGTTGGTCAGGCAAAATAAGACATTTTATCAAAACAATAATGTGTTATTCTGAATTATGTCAGGTTTGAAACAACAGGGAATGAGCAAAACCTCATTCTGCAGCCACAGCATGAATGTGGATTAGTGGCAGGTCATATATCCTGCAATAAGTTAATTTGAACCTGACATTTCTATCCACTGTGCCTCGCTATTCTAATGGAAATATGACATTGGCTGCCTGCCTGCATCTTGGAGGAATGCTGGGGAAGACAGTGATGGCCTTTTTTTCCCCCCACGCAATTACATTGCATAGTTAATCTGTCATAATATTGACTACTGCAGTGTCTTTTTGCAAGAGGCTACGATTTTTCATTTTCCTTATTAGTGGGAACCTTAGCAACTCCAGACACTTGTGCACAGAAATACCACGGGGCTCAGATACTTCAGACCTTTATTTTTTGTAACCACAGTCCAGGCGTTCAGTGTTCTCACAGCTACAGCACTGGGAATTCTGTGGTTTATATTAAGAAGTCTTGGAGCGCTGCAAACAACAAAACCATTCGGCCATTTGGACAGACACTGCTTCATTTCCTCAGTTTGACATAAAAGTGCTCATGCATATTTATTAAGTTCATTTTGAATTCATCACAGAAGGCGTTTGTGACATTTACGCAAAGCAAGTCCAGGCAATTTGATTTACGTCGCACATTTTATTAGAAGTGAACTCATTGAGTTTTACATCAAAATGTATGCCCAAACAAGTGGTGTGTCTGCAATTGTAATAAATGGCACACAAAAAAAAAAATGTAATAGCAAGAAACAAACTGTTTCAAGAAACGCATTACAGACACTGCTGGGATGAGTAAGTTGGAAAGTTGTTAGTTAACTTGTGAACGTGGGCATATCCTGTTGATCGGATCAGTTTGTACTTTTCAGGAGAGGACAACAGGAGCTAAGTTTATCTTTTTAAAACCTGGATTTTATTCTTTTCATTGTTATTGATCATGTTAAAAAATCACTGCACAGTCATCTGAAAGCTATAAATCAAGTCAGTTTTATTTGTTTATGTAGCCTAATATCACAACTCATCATTTTTGCCTTAAGGGCCTTTGCAGTCTGCACAGCATATCACCCCCTCTATATTTAGACCCTCAAAGTCTAAGTGGATTGCCGGAAATGTACCAGAAAGAAAAATTATTAAAGACTTTACACACTGATAGAAATCAGAAATTAAAGCCATGGGTTAGGTCGACAGTTTTATTGAGTTTTTCTTAGGCAGAAAGTGTTTTTCAGTTGATGTAGTCTATGAACACATACGCATGACATCACAAATGCTCACGTCAACACGATCTTATTACATTAGTTTGTCAGACGTTTCAGCAGCAAGAGGGAACACAATCATGACATACTGGAAAATATTTGCTGGTACTTTTTTATATTATCCATCGGCCTCAGGTTTGAAGGTGGATTTAACTTTACCACCAAATTATCAAATGCTTCAGGGTCAGTTTGGGTTTCAAGGTGCTGAGGAGAATGTGAGACACCGTTTCCATGGGAGACGTAAAGGAAACGCAGGACTCTGGACTCAAACTTGGGTCTCTGTTTCTTAAGTCCATCACATTATACGCACCTGTCCATCCCAACCACCTCAGAAGCCGTTCTGGTAGCATGAGGTCCTGGTCCTGATGGACCTGGCTGCACATCTCCGAACTTATTCTTAAGTATGAAAATAACATTTCATCCAAATCCACTGATGCTGGGTTGATTTATACCCTTTTGAATATTGAAGGAACATGAATACATGTCACAGCAGAGTAATAACAGTAGGATGCAGATTTGATTTGGTTTCCACATACTGAGGACTGTATATATGAACCTGTGCGGATCAGTGATCGGTGTATGTTACTGGTAGTTTTGGATAGAGTGAATTAATTAAAGACACGGTGGCTTCGTAAATTTAGAAAAATGAAATGACTTTATATTAGACAGTTTATAGTACTGAGACAGATAAAAACATGGAGACAGAGGGAGGGGGTATGAAATCTAACAAAAAACCCAGCTGGAATGAAACTGGGAATGATGGGTGGGTTGTGATGGACAGAGTCCACACCAGTCCACAAAACTGTCGCATCTCTGTTTCTGCATCTTGTAAAATTGACAGGTTGTTATTATGATGTGAATATGTCTTTTATTTAATCTGATGTTGTTCTGTGCAGTTAGTGCAATGTGATTTGGAACAGGAGTGGATGAGGCACGTTTAGTTGGAACGTTGGCACACGGCTGTCTTAAAATAATGAGGACATGTTGTACGGGATGGACTGACTTTTGCCTTGCAGCCCACTCTGTGAGGAGAGTGGACAGTTACACACTCAGTCAGCCAGTGAATATTCAGTCTTCAGTCGGTTGGCTTCAAAATCTGTCACTCCTGCTTCAAATATCTCATTCTGAGAGGCATGTCTGACTCTGATTTTCTCCCTGTAATTGACCTCTGAAAATTTTTGCCAGCCACAGAAAAAAACAAGAGAAAGGTTGATAAAGGCTGATTTGTGACACCAGCAGACCAGACTTTTGACATTTTGAATATAACAGGAACAGACATTTCACTTGATTTACTGTACTGTCCGTAAACAAATTGGTATGAAATCAAGTCATCACTCTGCAAGTGACAGCAAGGAGAGCCTCTTCCTAGGAGGACGTCTTCCACCCTCTCAGACAGTCTCAGACGTTCTCATTGGTGCTGACAGGTGTTTTGAGAGATTGGTGCTCCAGGTTAGTGCAAAAGGATACAGAATCCTCTGAACTGCACTCGACAGTCAGAGAGGGGATTCACTGCAGGTCTGGTGTATTACATTGCACCCACTTACCTCGAAACTCAGAGTGAAATTATAATGTTTTGGATTAAACACCCAACAGTTGCAGATAATAATCACATGATAATTGCTTTGCCTTCCTGTGGCCCTTGTTTGGGTCCGGACCCAAGTGCTGGAGCTCTGTGGCGTCATGCTAACGAGAGGAGGGAGTATCTCCTTTGGACATTGGCATCATTTCAGCATGCTGATCACACTGCCTGACAAAGAGCAGTCTATTATGTATTCATTTATTCATCAGCTCTTTTTATTTCTTGTCTTGTCCCCTCTTACTGTCTCTCTTGGTGTCTGACCCTTCACCCTGTTGGTTCTTCTTTCCTCCCTCACCATCTTACTGACTTCACTTCCTCCTTCACAATAAAATATTTGTCTCACTAAATGGCTAAAACGCTGAGAATAATATGCTTCTCAGGTGTCTTTTGTAATAGTTTATTCTACAAGGCAGCTGTAAAGCCAGTGAAAGTATAAATCAGACAGAAATTACTGAATGGAAACGTTTAAAAGTTTGACATTAAAATCTTGAAGACAGAGAATTCAGCGGCGTTTCTGCACAGAATTGATGTGTGGCTTCCTCCTTGTGAAATAGTTTCCAGTTGCAATTTTAAAAAGGGTTCACACTTGGAAATAAGCTTTGTAATAACATTAATAACAGCAGCACCCACTAATGCTATTTGTGAGGCCAGTGCAGTTGCTGAGAAAAAGCCCACCAAGAGAGTTATCAATGTGAAAACTGCAATTTGCATCAGATTGTTTTTATTTATACTTTGTTGGTAATTGAATTAAATTGACGTTATCATGGCTGCAAAACGGAGCGGTTGTGTAAACAGCCTTCAAGCTGCCGTTTGTGACACAGAAACACTCATTTAAATCTAATAACGAAGTTGTAGAAGCAGCGTTTTAGTCAATGCGACTCAAAAGTTCTGAGCCAAAACCATTAATCATAATCGTTCTTATCAGAGCTCATTTATTGTGCCTGTGAAGTAATAATATGTTGTTTTCTAGAGGGTTTGTCAGTAGTGGCTGAAATAGCGGGCAATTAAAAATAATTGGTTGGTGTCACCCCATTCTGTGCCTGAGAACCAGCAGCAGGAGGTTGTCAGGCATCAATTTGCTGTTCGGGGCTGTAAGTGTTATTGATTCAAGAGAAAACGTGGGTCCATAGGTAGGGGAGACTTTTACTGGAACAAAATTAAAGTGTGAATGTGGATTTAGTGTCCGTTTAATGTGGGTGAGGGGGCAGACAGAGCGTTGGGCTCTTTTATTGTAAGGGTCCTACAGTTGCAAGAAAAAGTATGTGGGGTTACGTGGAGTTTTGCATGAATTGGTCATAAAATGTGCTCCGGTCTTCATCTAACTCACAACAATACAAAGACACAGTCTGCTGAAAATAATAGTGCACAAACATTATATGTTTTCATGTTTTTATTGAACATAACATGTAAACATTCACAGTGCAGGGTGGAAAAAGTATGTGAACCTTTGGACTTAATAACTGGTTGACCCTTCTTTGGCAGCAATAACCTCAACCAAATGTTTCCTGTAGTTGCAGATCAGACCTGCACATCGATCTGGAGTAATTTTGGACCACTCCTCTTCACAACACTGTTTCAGTGTAGCAATATTCTTGGGATGTCTGGTGTGAATGGCTCATGCTTAAGGTCATGCCACAGCATTTCAATCATTCATGCAAAACTCCACGCAATCCCAAAGGGTTCACATACTTTTTTTTTGCAACTGCAGGTACTTTGAGTATAAGATACATATATACTAATAGATTTCTTATGAGGAAATTCAGACTAAAAGCAACTTTCTGATTCTTTTAACATATTGAGATAAATACTGTTGAATATTGTAATCACACCATATTGATTTCTACCATATTTCTCACTCAAACAACCACATAAACACTCAATTTTCAAAGTAAAACACAGAGCAAGACACACACATACACACACATCCCTAAAACAAACTTATAATTAAATGCAAATTGTTGTTAATTATGGCTCATTTCATCCCAAAATGTTACTGGCATCGTGTTGAAGCTGCAAAAATAATGCTGTTTACAAAGTTTACTTTTTTTTACCTCGTCCCAGTTCTCATTTGCTGTAAACATTTTGTTCCATCTCTTTCCACATTTCTCTTTTTTGCCACTTTTCTGATCTCTGGCAGTTTAAGTGTTGTGGAGGTCAAGAGTTCACAGACTGGGAGGTCAACATGTACCATAACTGCTCTGCACCTGGTCCTCTGGCCTGTGGCGTCCCTTACACCTGCTGCATTTCTCCTAAAGTAAGTAGATTTTCTTTGAATTGAGTGATATAAACCAGCTGTTCAGTCCCTCCAGGATTTCACAGACTTTTCTAAGAGGTGTGTTTTCAGATAGAATAGTGATTAATACAGTGCAAAACTGTTTACGCCAGCTTTCGTAGTAAACATCAGATGCTGCTTTATACAGTTTTTATTTATTTTCTTCTGGAAATTCTGTGAGCAAATGATTTACAGTATCCTGGATTCTGATGTCACATGTGGACCTAACATTTGCATTTGTGCTTGGGGTTTTACTTTGAGTAAGTAATACTGCATATTGTTAACAAGCTCTCATCAGCAGCTCTGGTGAGGGTCAATTTAGATTGGAGCTCAAATTAACATAAAAGTTGAGGCAAGTGGACAAAATTACATTAAAAATAACACAAAATTCACAAGGTTTGATTGAATTTGCGTGAATTATTGCGATCACAATCGCTACATCACAAATTCCTACTATATTACATAGTATTACCATAAATTTCCCCTTATTTACTGATTATTTATGACACTTACCTGCTGCAATTAACTTGGGTCAAACTACAACAATCACTGCAGTTCTCCTCTGCATTAAATGCTGCATAGGCACATTATGCATCTACACATGTATGTTACTGACTTCAAAGCTCAGTATTAGCTAGTAGCATCTGTAACATTACTCAAAGTGTTTGGATAAACAAACATGTCGTCATGTCTCCTTCTATTTATTCATAACGTGTCTGTAGCCCTGAACACTCAGGGCAGTTTGTATGTCATTATAGTAATAGTTGTAATAGTGTGGCGTTACAATTAAAATGCACCTCATCATCTTTGTGATGGTGATTAAGTCTGTGCCATGGCAGACATGCTCGCGGGCAATTTTCTCCCACACAAAACAGCGCATGTGCTTTAATTTACACCTACACCCTTCCAAAGTTTATAGAGAGAACAAACAAAAACTTTCTATTCGAAAACAAACTAACTGCAGCGTGTCCGTCTCAGAGCTGTGCATCAGATTCCTGATTTCCTGGTTTATTTTCCCTCTTTGGTTATAGTCTGTAGAATCAGTCAAAGGTGCATTAAAAATCCTAAAAGTAAATTTAATACAACTTGTATAATCACTTAAAAAGGGTGATCACTCCTCCTCTCCTCTTCTTTCTATGCCAGACGGCCACTGGAGATTGTCTTATCTCATTTGAATATACTGTATGAATAAATTTCAATATTTGAATAAGGAAAAGACACGCACGCTCTCTACAGTTCTTTCACACAGACGGGCCCGTATAGTCTTTTATACAAAGGCAAACCACGGCTTCTCATAGATGAGCTTTAAACGGTATTGCAGTCAGTGTCTCTCTGGTGATGAGATCTTCAGGTGTTCTGTGATCACTGGAGGTTGTCGTCTATGTCGGCATGAGAGAGGCAGTTAAAGTGTGTGTCACTCTGTTTTTCGTGCTATTTCCACCTCTAAAGATAAATGTCAACTGAAAGCTTGTCTTCTCTCTGCCAGTGATTCTTCTTGACTCTGACACTTTTATTTCTTTCTGCTGCTCTCCCCTCCAGCCTAATGAAGTGGCCAACACCATGTGCGGGTACAAGGTGCTGGATAAAGAGGTAAGACAACAAAGCCTGTCCTACGTGAATGAAGTTAAAAGACAGATCTTCAACATTAAAGCGCAGCTCCTTTCATTTAATGGCACCTCACCTTCCTTTGCCTGCTTTCGAAGCCAGAGCATAAGAATTAAGATTTGTGATTAGACGGCAGGGGGTCAAGATCTCACAGTGATGAATTTAAGCACAAAAATTATAAACACAAAGGAAATAACGCTTCAATATTTTTTTTAGTTGAGTGAAATCTCCCTTGCAGCTTGCAGCCTCTTCTTTTACTATGGAGCTGTGCTGTTTCCAGCATTGCTATGATGAAAAAGCAAAGCAGAGATGTTTGGATGGCAGCAAATGTTGCTCCAAAACCTGTATATATCATTCAGCATTAGTGGTGCCGTCACAGATGTTCATGTTACCCATGCCGTGTGCACTAATGCCCTAGACACCATGACGGATGCTGACTTTTGCACTGATAACAAGCCGGATGGTCTCTCTTCTCCTTAGCCTGGAGTCCATAACTTCCAAAAAGGATTTAAAGTTTTGAGTCGTCCAACCACAGGACATTTTAAATCTTCACTCCATTTTAAATGAGCTCAGGTCCAAAGAAAGCAGCAGTGTTTCTACTTCTGATGTAGTTTGCAATGCGTAATTCTAACTTTACTCTCAGGTGCTGCTGGTCTTTATAATAACAGATTCCTGTTTCTTTCTTTTCTTAGGTGTTGTTTTGAACTATTATGTATCTATAATTGTGAAAAGAGGTTTGTTCTATTGAGTGTTTTGTGTCTCACAGCGTTTGGGCTTGATTGATACCATCCATATCAGAGGCTGCACTGATGCTTTCTTCATCTATCTGATGGATAACTATAAGATTATGGCTGGTCTGCTGTTGGGGATCCTGCTGCCTCAGGTACTCACACACAGATAATTCAAAGATCACTATTACTTGAAGGAACCCAGGACAAATGGTTTGAAAATGTGGTCGTGCAAGCAGGTTTATGTCCCCACAACACAGTCAACCATAAGTACACATAATAATTTATTATTATTATTATTATTATTATAAGTCTCAGATAAGACAGAGATGTTGTCACTAGTCCGTTTTTTTTATAAGTTGCTAAAGGGGTCTGAGAAGCTGCTAAATCTGGTAACACTGCACAATGGAAAATATCTCTATTAGGCAATTAGAGGTTGGTTGTCATATCCACACATGTACATATTGATAGGTTGTTCTTTCCATTACCTGAATTATTATATGACACCTTTACAAACAAAGGCGCCATAAATAAACATGCAAATAATCAGTGTTGCTGACTTGCACGGTGCTTTCAGTGTCTTTTTAAAGCAGAAATAGAAAATACAGGTTTATAATAAATGTTCAGGTGTTTCACATCACAGCTGTGACACCTGCAGGATGAGAGGTGTTTATCTGTTTATCTGTTGTCATGTTTAGGTAGTAAATAAAGCACGTTCAATTTCTCTAAAATATGTTTGCTTCTCTCTCTCTTTCTCCCTCTCTTTAGTTCTTTGGTGTGATAATCAGTTGGCTGTATATCACTCGTATTGAAGATGCCATCGAGGAGTACGGTCACCAAACAGACACACTTCTTGCAGAGGAAAGAGAAGCCAGGAAAAATGGCCGCGTGGCCAAATGGTTTAGGTGTATGCCAGAATACAACTGATGGAGATAAAAACCACAAAGCAGCTAATAGACTCACTCAACATTCGACTTGGTTAATAACAGACGGCGATCCTGATTCTGCACCTACGGCCACGGTGGGAGCCTTTCAACTGCAGGTTTGCTCTGTGCTCCACTCTGGAGGTAACCTTTTTTTTCTGTTTTTGTTGTTTTTTTGGGGACGAAGTAAACTAATTCACATGTTCTCTCTTACTTTTACTGTATGTATCCAAGGAAAACTGTTTTTACGTCCAACTGTATTAATTATTCATGACTGTGTTAACATAGAGTTTACTAATGCATGAGTGGGAAGTCATTTGAATGTGTGCTTTTAACTGTGACAGTCTCAGGGATAAACAAAAACCAATGGAACCACTTTTACTTCTGGTATTATAATATGACAAGAAAGTTTAGTTACAGCACACAAACACGAGCACTGACCTAGTTTCATACCTGTATTCACAAATTTTTTTCTGCTTCCAATTAAACAAGCACTGACGAAGCAGATCCCACTGTACAGGAAAAGGTTGTTTGACTTTTTTATACAAAATTCAATGCAGCTGGATTTTTTTAAAACTCAAAATTAATTCTTTTGTAATAAACATAAATCTGTAGAATAAGAATTTATACCGTCTCTGATGTATAAGGGTCATTATAGACATTTTCTTACTTTACTCATCAAACATTTTGAACTTAAGTCTACATTTCTTTTTAAACATCAAATTTTCCAGTCATTTTCACTTGACTTTTAAAAAAATATCTAGTGTGAGTTGATTAAAAAAAGAAGATATCTCAGGGTTAATAAATATAGCAGCTCTGTCTCCTACAAAAATACATTTATATTCACTTAGACGAAATAAGGAGACATCACTTTATTCTCCCCAAAGGTAACTGTTGAAGTCATTCCCAGGATACAGGGTTGCATGGAAAATATATACTGTAATGTATAATTTCCTTACAACATGTTAAATAAATCAACACCAAGTTTTACTGACTTTACGAGACTTTAGCGAGCTACTGAACTTGAATTAGTTTCTCTCTTCGTGTGACTTCACACTTCATTCTTAATAATAGCACGAGATAATGCAAAAATATGCTTGGAACCATTTCAAGTTGTTATTTGACAGCTGTTGGACAAACAGGGCACAAGGTTTATCTGCTGTATACTGTAGTCGAGTTTGTACTATAGGCTCAAAAATACATTACAAGGCCGATCGGGGCATAGGTTGAATTAAGTGGTGCAGGAGTTGGTAACATACTGGAATAATACTTTCTCTTCAGCCCTGATAGGCAAAGTGAATTTTATCTTTTTCACTGTTTATAATATGTAAATCTCTAACTGGTAGGTTGAAGGTGGAAGTTACAGTATGTGCATCCGTTTAAATGTATTTTATTATGTGCTACACTTATTGTTTCTAACATTGAAACTACATCCACATAGAATCCGATTCATTGGTTTTGACACAGTATTGGTGAAAATGAACAGAAAAGGAGAAGAAAGCTCTGAGGTTTGTTTTATATTGAACTTGGTACTAAACACTTTTTTTTTTTAAACACACAGACGTGATCACACTATATTGACTTTATTGATGTGCATCATTAAACCACTGATATCTAATGCTGGTGAGGTAAAAGGAATGGTTTTAGCTAATTAACGACACATCACACGTTTAGCTGCCTCACTGGTCAGTCCAGGTTATAAACCTGACCTATTTACAGCCTCTCTTCTTAAACTAACAGTGTATTTACCCTGCTTTGACAGAAATTATTAAGCTTAATCTTATAATGCTTTTAACCAAAGAAAGTCCATATATTACCTTTAATGTGTAGATGTTCTATATGACTGTAACCTTTGGTCACAGTACCTGCACGCCACATTTAAAGTGCCAGTGTTGCCTCTGAAAAGGGATGAGATGATGCGGAGATGTATATCCGAAGATATGTCATTAATTTGTGAAAAGTTACCTTGTGAATGTCCTTTATCATTTTGAGTGCATGCGTTCGACTCATAGTTCGCATCTGTCAGTTCACTGAAAAAGTAAGATGTGAAAAAGTTTTGCAGGTGGGAAATAAAACAATTTGATGCAGTTTGTGTTCTGTTGTTTATCTTTCACTCTAGACTTGATTAGATTTTCCTGTAAAGAGCAACTTGGAGGTCGGGGGACTGGTAAATAAATGATGTCTGATATCACACTGTGTGTTTTCTAGGGCAGGCTTCACCCTGAGTCACTAGCACTGTCTGAATTTTTCATGCAAAAGTATGCAGATTTAGTATGTGAACGGTCCAAGTAAGAAAACAATGCAGAAAAGTAAAAATAGTAAAGACCCCGGGTCAGAAATGGTCGCCAGTGCTTGGATGTGAAACTTGAAATGTGCAAGAGAATGGTGCATTCAGCAACTTACATGAGTATTAATGATTATTGTATAATATTCAGCAGATGTGCAAAAGTTCATAAAAGATTATTCGAATCAGCTAAAACTCAGAAATGTAGTCACTCTTTGCAAAGTGCAACTTTAAGCTGTCCAGCTCTGCTTACCTCGCTTTGATTCCACCGCACACTGCACAAACCCTCCAGGCGATTGTTAATATGAAATTACAATAAATGAGAAGCCACAAAAGCCACAAGTAGAAATCCTTGCTATTGTCTGACTTTTAGAAGTGAATTATCTCACCGCTGCCAGGCTGTTCTGTGAGTGTGTGCCGGGAGGTGTCGACGAACCTCTCCACAAGCTATAGGACATATTTCTATTTTAAAAATGTTATAAGAAAGTTGCATACTGTAACTTTAATGTTTCATGAGTTAAAATCAAACTACACCATGCAAGACGTTTGCATCTCATACAGACATTATTATCATGTATAATTGTTTCAGGGGGTTCAAATGAGAGTTAACCCTGGTGATGACCGATGAGTGTCCAGCGTGGTTTGGTGTTTTCCTTTCTGCTGCTTCTGATGCCTTTCTGCACACTTCCTGCTGAATGAAGCCTATTCATTTTTTACTCCTACCAGCTGCACTGCCCTGAGAATATAATAAACCATTTTAAATTAGTGGCAATTCCTTTTGGAATTTAGTGGTTTTTTTGAATTAATTTGTCATAAAATGTGATCTGATCTTCATCTAAGTCAAGATTTATAACAAATACAATGTGCCTAAAGTAAAAACTCACAAAGAATTCTGATCTTTCATTTCTTTATTTAGAACAACAATAAAACTCTCATAGTGCTAGTGGAAAAAGTATGTGAATAATGACCTCCAAAAGGCTAATTGGAGTCAGGTGTTAGCATGAGTTAAGAAAATTAGTTTGGAGGTGTGGACAGGAGCTAATTCGACTGAAAAAAAAAAACTTAACTTTTTGAGTTTGCTCCGCACAAGAAGAAAACACTTAAATGAGCCATGCCTCATTAAAAGGAGCTTTCAGAGGATCTACAGAGGATCAAGAACTGCTGATTTACATAAAGCTGGAAAGGGTTACAAGTGATTTCAAAGAATTTATAAATTCAGGGCCTGGCCAGCTTGCAGCGATTGAGGGGAAGATGAATTCCCAAGTGTATTAAAAAATTCTTCAGGATAATTTGAGAATGTCTGTACGTCAGCTGAAACTGTAGAAGTTGGGTGACGCAACAGGACAATGACCCAAAACACACAAGAGAACGGCTTCAGAAAAACAAAATCCACCTTTTGAAGTGGCCAAGTCAGAGCCCAGACCTCAACCCAATAGAGATGCTATGAAACGACTTGAAGAGAGTCACACACACACACAGACGTCCAACGAATACGACAGAGCTAAAGCAGTTCTGCAGGAAGAATAGGCTCAAATTTCTCCTGAACAGTGTGCAGGTCTGATCCACAGCTACAGGAAGCGGCTGGTTAAAGTTATTGCTGTGCAAGCACATCATATGTGTTAATACTCTTGACTTATATGAAGATCAGATCACATATTATGACAAATTAATGCAGAAACACATACTACTCTCACATTTTTTTTCCTATAAGTTCTCATTTTCTCCACAACTTGAGACATAAATAAAAATCATTATCATTAATATCATTATTATTTTTATTATTATTATTATTATTAGGCGTAGGGAATCACAGGCCTAAGTTTAAAGCAGCAGTCACAGCTGTGTGGAGGTCAGTCGTCAGACAAATCTGTGCTGTGGATTAGATGCCCCATGTGTCCAAACTCAAACCTGATCACATTATGAGCAGCAGCTACTCTTCATCTCCCTCAGAATAATGTGACATTTATTTATTTATTTGTTTCTTTGACCTTAATCAGTTATATGTTCTATTCTTGCTTTCTGCAAAAGGTTGTAAGGGGTCACTGTGTTAGGCTGCAGTTATATATAATAATAAATGTAAGTATAAAACCTAGAACCACTAAGTCATATCAGTTATGGTCACATTTTAAGATCTGTGTAAGATACAGTGTGCCTTTGTATTTATAAATATGTCATTTAAATTCCTAATTGTTTGTCTTCTGCCTGTTTCATCATCTCAATCTCCTGTTTCTATTGATCTGCGAACACAAAGTGAGTGTGATTATAACCACTACTGTACTATAACCGCTGCCACTGAACCTGCTGGTTGTGTTTGTTTTTAGTTTCTGTCTAAACTGTGAGTTGATCCGTGTTACTGTCGGTCATCTCTGCATCACTGTGGCTTCTTGACTTTCACTTCTCCTCTTCAGCTGTCCACACTGCACCACACGAGCAGACAGATGGGTGCATGATGTGATTACTGAAGCAGACAACGGATCACTTCTTTAATTCAGATTTTTTTTTTGTATTCTCATAGCAGACTGCTGTTCAATGGAACTGATTTACAAAAACATTTCCTCCTAAAACTTTTCCATGCCAGTAAAGAAAGTCTCCATAAGCTTCCTTCTTGCTTATCAGAAGCCGTGTACAAGATTTCATTCTACTGGCTTACAGCTACCTTTTAAATTCTTATCTTTAGTGTTTTCACGTGTATCAAAAGTAGTTTTTTAATTTAAGTTCCATCACCTGCAGTAACAGCTTCTATTTAGCTGCAACATTTCCTTGAATTGAACTCTTATCACACAGAAAAGGGGAAAAGCAAAAAGTATCTGTTCATCAAAACAAAGTAATCTCCCAGCAGAGCAGATTTCAGATTTACCCTCACATTTTTATCAGCTCAGCAGCACAAAAGTCTGTTACACAAGGAGAATAAATTACTGAAATATATAGTGGAGTCTTGCCCTGCTGCTCACATACTATGTGTTGACACATTAAAATCCAGCATTAGCTTATTAGTTGTTGATACACACACTAAAATCATGTTTCATATTTCAGTGACTTCACTATGATGTGAACAAGCAGGAATATGACCATAAAAGCTGAGGTTAAATGATATTTAAGGTTTGATTCAGGCAGCATAGTACCTTTTAGAGAAAAAGAAAATTTTATTGCTTAGCATCTAACACAATTATGAACTGATGCAAAAGTGTAGTATGGTCATGAAGCAAAATTACTGTGAATGCAGCCATATTCATCCAAACATGGAAAGACACAAATGCAGGAGACTTTTTAATTCAGTATACCTGCACCAATAAAGACTCTGCTTCTCTTTTCGCTCTTTGTGGACACACACACACACACATTCACACACTGACACTGTGTCCAATAATGAGTGGGAGGGCAACAGTCATTTATCAGTCTGGTAGAAAGCCCAGCATCTGCTCTGATGCTGACATTTAGGCTGTGACAAACTAACCTAATCAGTTTGTGTGAACAGCACGAGCACAGATGGAAACATGCATCTTTAGAGAAACATCACTTTGTTACATGCTTGTTCCACTACATGCCTCTTACCCGTGAACACACCGTAACCACGGATGTGAGAGTATGCTCCATCTGTATGTCCTCCCTTCACTGTGAATGTTTTTATCAGAGCCGTCTAAGCAGACACAGTTTTGAATGCATCAACCAACTCATTGATTATTCTGGTAACGAGCCTCATCTGATGCTGCCATTTACCACCAACAATGACACTCAATAAACAAACAAAAGGAATCGACTGAGTGTTGAATGTGTTAACAAACACACGGTCCTCTTATGAAACCACAACAAAGATGTCACCCTGCAGACAACATCAAACTATTTCTATTTTATTTTTCCAGGCGTTTCACAGCAGTTTCCTTTAAGAAGATGCTGGGCTACAGTTTCTAAAGTGTGCACACCGTCTCTGTTTATCCAATATAGGCTACATACAGTAATGAAACGGACATGCACTAATGGAAACTGAAAATGGATTGTTTAGAGATCTGAATTCAGGCACTTTCCTGTTGAGTCTCCAAATGAAAGGTGTGTTTTTGGGAATAAAACTGTGCCCCAGGTGACAAACTTTATTAACTCCTAAACCAGAAACCAGAACACAGAATAACAAAGACAAATTAATCATTTACTGTTCTGTATAGCCCAAACAACAACACTTTTCTATTAAATAAAGTGTTCCTAACATCTGCTCTGCTATGTGGTGGTGTGGTGGTCAGCACTGTCGCCTCCCAGCTAGAAAAAACGTGGGTTTGACTCAGGTAATGACAACAATACTGGGATCAAGACCATGTTCATTGCCTTGTCAAACATGTTACAGTGCTTTCTACTTTTGGGCAACTGCAGTAAAAATATCTTAGTGTATTAGAGTGTATTTCAAATGCTTCCTATTAACCAGGTGATATGAGAGTCACTTTAACATTATCTCACTTAAAGGAAACATTTTGCTTCTGTAACTGCAAAAGTAAAATAGCTGTTCTGTCAAAAGTTGTCTTTTGACAAACACTTTCATTAAAACAGTATATTGAGTTGAGTATAAGCCTCTCTGTCTACTCTAAAAGCTACGGACAGTTTTTATGTCAACCAAAAGACATTGAGATAAAAAACAGGATCATGCTCTGAAGTCATAAACTCCTGGCACAGTTTTAAATGCTCTGTACTGCAAAGTGCCCTTCAGTCTGGCTGTATACACTATTAACCATTAGCATCCTTCACCTGAGTTTCATGCATGATACTTTGCTTCTTCTGCATCAACGTGATAAAACTGCTCTGCTTAGTTTCATAAAAATGGCTGTTGAAGCTAATTTTGAAGGTGGATTTACTGCTTGCAGGTGGAGGTGATAGTCTGGGTAACATGGATGTGCACGGTGCAGTCCATTAAAATTTTATCCCTCGGTTATTATCACAGAGCAGATTCCATTTTCACCTTCATGTTGCTCGGTGCAGTGACTGTGACACAGTACAGTGATTATTGGGTCAGATGCATGGCAAAGATCACAAAGATCATTATACACAACAGCAGTTCATAAATACTGAAACAGCAAGACTGTAATTTTGGAGGTAATGGTAGTGACTTATGACCCCGTTGTTGCCAGTTTGAGTTTACGGCCTTGAAGAAGCTGATAAATAAACTGAACGATGTACTTTTTTAATAATCTCTGTCCAGATGTCCTTGAAAAATGCTGTCAACTGTGCAGTCACACACTTTGCATATTTGCTTTGTTTCATGTTTTATATGTTGAAATTAACATGGCTTTTCTATCATATAAGAAAATTCTGCCAGTGCCCCAGGTTCCTGAAACTGTCTGATAACAGGATCATTTATCTGTGTTCTTCTCTTAAAGGTAAAATATGAGAAACTAAATTAGTGAAACTTACCACAGCCGAATGCAATGCTGTGCTGAAATAAAAATGATGTGGAAGCTGCGATTCAATCACCTCCAGAAATGAATTATGGTTAAATTACAGGTTAACAAATATAAATGTGCAGAGTGAGACGTGCTCATTTCATGCGTTTACAGCAAGTGTAAAGACAATTTGTGATGGCGGAGGTAGAGGCAGGCTGTGCAGGTTTGCATTTGATGACATTCAGCTCATTAATTAGAATTAAGTCCTTACCTCTGCCTCACATCTAAGCGTGCACTCACACACACCACAGGCTGGATGTCAATATGCAGGTATGTGGCTGCTGTTGCACTGAACTTGTTTTCACTGTTTCATTTACTTTTTGGGTTAATTAATCAATTGGGTTGCTGCAATAAAATGTCAGTTCAATAAAGTTATATTGTGCTTTTTCAATACTTTCACAATAATCATGTATTTCAAGTGACTAAAATCTACATACAGTAAATCATATTGCAGTAAGAGCTGCGTCTAGTTTGAGGACCACATCATACTTCATCAAATTCAACACCTGCTTCTTTTCACCTGCCAGCAAAGAGCTTCACTAGAAGGGTGTCGACTGTGCAGAGGTTCACATGACTGTAATTTCTTCCATTACTTAGCAGGCTCTTCAAGCTCATCAACACCTGATTCCTCCACTCCTAGAGACAGAAACATCTGTTAGTCATTCGGATTTCTCTCACATGTTCACACACACACACGCAGCTGCCTCCGTCTTCCCCACGTCTCGAGTGAATGATGTGCTAATGACGGGTTCTAGCACAGCCTCTACTACGTACTCTGAACCCTAGATGTGGGTTTTCACCTCCTGATTCTGGAGACAATGCAGAGTGTAGTATTGTCTTAGCCTGTGTTACAGGAGGTGACATTATCTCACAGTTAAGTCTGAACATCGGGCGTTTATAACCTTAAAGTTGGTCTGACATTTTTTCAGTGTTTTTTTCCAGCTATATAATTTCCTGGATGACATTTACATTTTATAATGTAGGCTCATCTGGTCCTTATTAACTCAGGACGTTGTGGTCATTAAGATTCCATAAGCTGACACCAAGATACCAATGGTGATGCTTAAACCTCTATTAAAAATAAACAGACAGTAATTACTTTCTCTTTTGTGGTTGATGGGATATTTATTATTCATCATTCATTAAAAATCGGATGTAAACATAAGATGTAATCACCTACATCATCTTCATCCATCTCTCTTTCACAATATTTGGGTCTCCTCTCCTGATTTCAACCTTCTCTCTCAATTTCATGAAGCAGGTTTCCAGATGTGCCAGGTTTTCACTGTGCAGTTTCACTTAACTGTTAACTGAGAATTTTACCAATTTGACAGAAATCTCCATGTTAGGATGAAATCAGAAGCTCTCGAAAACTTAATAAGACAAACTGTGGTTCAAATTACTGAAGCGGGAATTACTGAAACAATCCATTTAGGGGAGCTGAATATAAAACGTTTGGAGGTGAGTTGTGCCTATGAAAATCCACTGTGCTTATCAAAGAATTGGTCATTAATATGTAAGAAGAGATCAAAAGGTCATTTTCGTCAGGCATTCAGGTGCTTTGTTTAATGTGTGCCACTAATGAGTCTACCACAGACCAATTACCTCAGCGTCTTTCTCTCTGTCTTTCTCTTTCTTTCATTCTCTAAATTTAGCTATGACCTTTCTAACAAGTGGAAGTGAAGCAGGAAAACATCAAGGAGCTATAGCGAGGACCTAACAGCTCTGCAGCAAATTCATATCAACACATTTCAAATGGACAAAAGTTGCTGTCTAAAAGTTGGCCTCTGCATTAGTTCTGTGACTTGTGCAAGTCACAAGTTGGAATCAAAGTCTGAGAAGTATAAGTTGTTCCTTTGGGGAATATTTTCAGCAGAGTGCAGTGTTTGCCTCCAGCTAAAAAAGACATATAGTGTCAAACAATACTGTTGTTTTTTCTTGTTATGTGTCAATGCCTTTGCATTTCACTCATTAATTACATTGAAATACTAAGAAAACAAATACATGTAATTATGTGGAGTGTGTGCTCTAGACTCCAAGACATGGAATTAATAATTAATGGACATGTCTGCCAAACCCATATTCACTAATTGGACAATTATTGGCCAAATGTGGGTGATCTGGCAAAGACAAACAATAATCTGATCATTAGAGTTTCAATGTTTGCACCATTTTCATGTTCCATTGTTTTTGCCAAGTCGCTCTCAACCTGCCAGCTGAGCCACCTCATTAGAGCACAGTTACACATCTGCAGTCTGTGCACCAGATTAATCTCTGTTCTATACTGTTTTGCAGTTAGTATCCACAAAATGAATAAACTGTTGAAATTAGGAGATGTGCTGTTGTTGTGCAGGTGTGTCAACTGATTGATCAATTGCCTCACTAAGCTGACGATGTGACAGGCCCAAATAGTTGATGAGCTGGATCCACCTGAGTCCTCTTCAGCTTTTATAATTAAGCTTTATTCAAACAGGAAATCTTATTGAGATCCATTTTGCAGGAGAGACCTGAGAACTAATTATAAATAAACTGCATATTTCCACTTACTTTAATCAAATAACTATTGCACACCTGCACATACTTCAAACGAATAATCTTTTCTAACTTCAAGTTGTGTTGCGGCCATTGAAGTAATAATGTGCACATTACCACGAACCCGTGGGCGGCCATCTGCCTCGAGCGTTTGGGGTAGGTGGAAAGCAAAGAAAGGAAAGAAGAGCAACAACAAGCAGAAGACAAAACACTAGGCAGGTTGGTAGGACCAGTAAATCCACATTAGACACATCAAAACAGAAAAAAGCACATAGAGAGAGACAGAGAGGAAGAAGCACAACTACGGAGAGGACGAAGACGCAAAGTTAAAAACAACAAACACAAGTCGCTTTGCTTTAGTTCAACTTCTCCCAGTGTCAAATCATTGGTAGCATGCTAATTCAGTCCTTTTAAATCTTGTTCTAACAACAGTGAGCAGCTTAGTTCTTTACCTTTATTATTCAATTATTCAATTCTAATTTCAAGTCATCTGTGATAATGTTCAATGTGTCCAGCTCTAAGATGCTACATATAGCATCTACATATTCTCCATCAAAAGCCTGCACAGAATATCAAGAGTGATTGAATAGACTTAATTTTCTCAGTCTGAATTCGATATATAAAAACTACAGTTAGTAGGTGAGTCCACAGAAGGAACTGTAACAGTCACCAGATCAAAATGAAAGAAATGCACAGGTTTTTTTTTGGCAGTCATCTAATGTAGTGCTCCTGGAGGAAATCGCCAAGCTGAATCACATTTCAGGAGTGTGTAAGCTGTTATTACAGTGAGAATAATTGAGGGAGCTCTGATATGAACTGAGCTCCTGAACTGAACTGAAAAATCTAATAGACCCATCCTGCTGGATATCTCGCCTCAAGCACTTGAAATACTATATGGATTTCTTCCTCTTGTTAACAGCGATACAATAAATTGGTAAAGAAGAATGAAAGCAAAGAAAAACCTGAAGTTGCTGCCCTGTGTGTTTGACTGACAGTCGGACCTGCAGAGGAGAGGAAGTATAAACAGTTAGCTGCAGTTTATAAGTTACAACCAGAGCAGTGATGGGAGAAGTCGGAGACTTTACTAGAGTAAAAGTCGTTAACATTATCATTTTAAAATCGTTTAAAAATTTGTTTAACACTTCCTCTTATTCTGTTTCGCAGCTGACAAAGCAAACACGAAGATAAAACTCTGAACTAATGTGGTAAAATAAAAAAACAAGCATTTTAATCGTGTCTGTCTTTTAATCCTGGATGGATGGAGGTGTGGGGTCTGTGCAGAGTGAGCTGGTATAGAAAGCATCTGTCATGTTGGCATGTAGAGTTTATGTGACCAGATCCCGGCTCTGCTGTGTATGTGGGCCCCGCTGGGCCCCTCGCTGGTATGTTATTGTCTTACTGAAACAGTGAACTTAAATCCTCACCTCTGAGCTACAGTAACAATACCATACATGGCATATGTGGTGTTTTTACAGGAGCCTGATGGGGACACAAGAGAACAAATGAATTTAAAAAAAAAAAGATAATAAACAACAATGCACAAAACAAATGGTATAAAGTAAAATAAACTATGTGAGATTTCATACGAACAATCAGCAAAGACTCTCTGTTTGTGTCAGGTGTCAGTAGCACTAAGGATGAGAGTATTTACTCTGTTAGAGTAGTTTGACAGACATCCATTCATCTGTTTGGCAGCTGAAGGCGAGAAATGAAGAAAAAAGGAGAAAATGTCTCAAAAAGAAAATGGAATTTGTCACAAAATGATTATTAATAATGGAGTTTCTGCTTCATCGGCATCATAAATTAAAAGATATCATCACTTTCTAACTGCAGCTTTGACCGAATGAAGCATCACTCACTGTGATAAAAGCATTTAGCATTTTATAATGAAAGTCTGGAAACTCCAGTGGTGGAAATTAACTATGTACTAAAGTAACGTACAACATTTTACATGTTGAATTTACTGTTACTTACCAACAGTTCAGAGGGAAATACCTTATTTTTTACTTCACCACATTCATTTAACAGTTGTAGTTAGTTTGCAGATGCAGATTCTAAATGCAAAATATAATCAGCTAATGTGTTTTAGGTGTTTTATTAAATTATTATCCACCTTTACCAGCTGCAACACATTAGTGCATCTACAATTAAAATCCAGATAATCCGGTAATCCGGTTACTCAGTCTGATTAATGCCCAGATATTTATATGTATTTCTTAGTGGAGTACTTGTTGTTTAGTACTTGTAGTCGAGCATGTCTTTGGGCAAGTACTTTTACTTCAGTATTGAGTTGGTGTGCACCTGGTGGACTGGGGGATTTCTAATTTAAAAGTATTTTAATTTTCTGTTACTACCTTACTGTTCATACTTTGACTTTATTACATTTCAGGGATAAATATTGTACTTTTACCCAACTACATTTATTTGATCCTTTTAGTTACTAGTTACTTTACTAATACAAAATACAAGTACAAGTACAATCATACTTTATGACTTTAATGATCCCCTGTGTGAAATTTCCGAGCAGTTTCGTGAGTCGATGACTGTAGATTTACCAGTATCTGCTGTCATCTCCCGGTCAGCAGCTGAAACTGAAAACTGCGGCTCTGGTTTTTAAACTTTAGTTAGCAGGTGTGTGGATTTTCAAAATAAAGCTGAAGTCTTTCAAAGTAAATTATAATGTTAGACATAAACTTTGCAGTAAACATCCACACTATAGTAGTAACAGATGAGTTCCTGTCCAGTGTTGGTTCCTTGGACTCTGGGTGGCAGCAAAGATCCATCACGCAGCTCCACACGGTCCATTGTGTTTCTGTCAGCAGTCTGTGTTGCCAGGTTTACAACAAGCACTTCTACAGTGTTGAATGCTTTTCCTAAAGGCTGTTTTCTTGGATGTTTAGCACATATTTATCTTAGTTGTCTTTGCATAACTACATTACTACTTTGCATTTAGAGTAGCCTGCTTAAGTAGAATACACTACATTTGAGTTGGGTATGCACAATGTACCTATGTACATATTTACTGTGGAATACAGCTAAACCCAATTAAAATCGGATCCACATTAATACTTTATCATAATTAAATTGTTTAATACATAATTGTATGCCTGCAATGAATCTGATATCGTTGCAAAGAGATAACAGGATTATTTTGATTGCCATATACCTGTTTTGTCTGGATATCTGGCAACCCAGTGAGCAGCAGTCAGAGCTGAGCCGCAGCTCGAGTCGCGGAAATGTTTGAAAGAGAGAAACTCAAAGCTTTGATCAGTGAGCGGCTGAAAGCAGCTGCTGAGGACATTTTCAACCTGTTTGAACAAACTATCAAAGACTATGAGGAGAAAGTTTTACGCTCGCAGGAGCTCGACCCACAAGAGACACGGTCCGTGCGTGGAGGTAAGAGCAGGAACCGCTGCGGTCACCTTTAACCCCAGGAGCAGCAGTGACGCTGGGTGCTCGAGCATCTTTAAGCCTTTTTAGTAATGTAATAATGGTTTAATAACGTGACCTGCAGCTTTCAGTCTGCAGGCTGTAGTAGCGCCATTTGCGTCCCTGCACGTTTGTAGGAGGGGACGCAAAATGGCTGCACGCAAAATGGTTTTGGTCCCTTCCCCAAGAGCAGGATTAGAGTCGCAGATCACACACACACACACACACGTTTTTCACATATCTAGTCCTGTGTTGCATGAATGAACTGCTCACACCTGGAGGTGGATGCACTTCATCATCACTCCCCTCCTGACATATGAGAAAAGGGGTGGATGTAGGGAAAAGATGGCCAGAGTCAAATAATTTTTAATGAAATGTATTGTGTATGTTATTGTGATGTAGTTGTAGCCTCAAAACAAGTGCAGGTGTGTGTGTGTGCATGTCCAAGTAGGATTAGCGTTAGTGGGAATAAACAAAGTACATTTATTTTAGTACTGTAGTATTTGTTCCTCACTTGTAAGTCGCTTTGGATAAAAGCGTCTGCTGAATGACTAAATGTAAAATTTGGATTATTTCCACCCTTTTTAAAAAATGTTATACTTTTTACTCTATGTCATTATGTATTTGTAATTTCACATTAAAGCAAAATCAGCAGCTAAACGTTGAAGTATTGTTAAATGCTGTCAGTGTTTGAAGTGGTTAAAATCAGCTCCACCTTTATTTTATTCTGTATAAACTAAAGGGTAAATCTCTAAATAAAGGTTTTGTCATGTTCATGTTTCCGTTCAACAGGATTTAAAATACGTAGGTTTTACTAATAACTTCAGAGTGATGCCTTGATGAGCTCTATTTCAATATAAACCGAATTTGCATTTGACCAAACTGACTCGTGAACGTCTTTTCTCATGTGTGATACCGTCTAGCTTCTCTGCAGCTCCCTGCCCAGGAAGAGGACGTGTCCTCTGAGGCCCCGCTCGTCAAAAAAGAACAGGAGGAAGAACTGTGGACTGCTCAGCCAGGTGAAAAGCAGGAGGAGGCTGATACTAAAGAGACCATGTTCCATATCATTTATGTGCAGAGGAGCGATGAAGATGGAGGACATCCAGCACACCAAAGCAAGGAAGCACCTTTGCCCAGCAGCTCATCAGAACAACTGAAAGCTGAAACAGATACAGAGTCAGCCACTGAACATAGTGATGATGAATGGAGAAACAGTGAAGGAGTTCCATCAGGTACAAACAAGAGGAAACCACCACAAGCTTGTGAGTCAGGCAGACCGTACACCTGCAGCATTTGTAACAAGAATTTCAGGATTAAATCTGTTCTGGCTCGCCACATGAAGATGCACACGGGAGATAAACCCTACAGCTGCAGTGTTTGTGGTAAGAGCTTCGTCCAGCGCTCGTATCTGAAGACTCACCTGAACTCTCACTCTGGACAGAAACCGTACACATGTAGCATCTGCGGCCGAGGATTCACACAGGTCGGAAACATGAACACTCACAAACGAATCCACACAGGAGAGAAACCTCACAGCTGTGCAGACTGTGGTAAATGCTTCAGAGGGAAGGCAGATCTCTTTAAACACACGATAGTTCATACTGGTGAGAAACCGTACAGCTGCACTGTTTGTGGTAAGAAGTTCAGTGCTCAGTCCAACGTGACACGCCACATGAAGACTCATACGAGGGAGAGATCGTACAACTGCACTGCTTGTGGGAAACAATTTATTCGGCGCTCACATTTAACCATACACATGAAAACTCACGCATCACGACTCCGGACTGGGAACACTTAGTTGCATTCTGTGACCATTTCTAGAGACACTGCAACTAACTTTTACTACTATTTTATATTATACCCACTAATTTATATTGAACAAAGATAAAATAACAATTTACAGCAGCATTAAAATTACAATACATGAATTAGCACTACACTATAAAACTATAATATATAGTATTGCAGAACACACAGTAGAACAGGGACACTACTATGAACAATAACAATGATAAGGAGGAGCTGCTGTTTACATTTTGTGTTTATGTTTTTAAAAGAACTATTAAACTACATATTTTACTTATTTTACTTATTTTAAATAATTTCCAATTTAAATGTGACGTAATTCCAATGTATTTAATTGCATGTTCATTTAAACGGTGCACGTTTTTTTTTTTATCTTTTTCATCTCCAGTAGCACTATACGCTGTACTGACACCGGTACAAAGTTTTATGCTAAACCATCAAATCCATGTTGATCAAAGTCGTGAATGAAAAAATAGACACACAGCCAAAACCTGTAAGATTTGGACATTTTCTGACATCCCTTGTTTCAGTATTGCTTGATTATCTTTGTTTTTTTTTTTTTAATAAACAGTTCTTGGTGTGATGCAAAATGATCATAAGCAAAGAAATTAAGTGAATCTTTTACATTGTTATTGCTTTAAAATGAAGAAATGCCAACACTGACATAAACATAAATCTGTAAACCGTCATGTTCTGATTGCAGCTTAACACTGTTATTGCTGTAAAAGCACAGACACAGTTGATTCACATATTAATTTTTAAATAATCTACAGAGAGATTTACAACTAAGACTCTTGATCAGAACTGAGCAGCACCTGAGAAACATTTTCTTTTTCTTTAGTAAAATAACAATTGTCCTCATGAACCCAACAGTCAACCAGAAGAAATAAGTTTACTAAACAGTACAATGGTTGAACCAGAAGCAACATAATGTAAATCATCAGGGCAGGTAGAACTCCAGGTGCTATATCCAAGCATGATTTCTTACATCACAAAAACACAAATGTAATACTCAAGTAAATAAGTAGGTAGCCTATTTCCCTAAAATAAAATACTCCATCACAGGGAGGTACCAATTCAAATTCTTTACTTATGTTGAAATATTAAGAACATGATTGAAAAACTACTTATTAGTACTCCAAAAAGAAATTAGTTTTTATTTCTGATACAAAATTATTTAAAACACTATTAAAATTACCTGTCTATCCCAGATTTGTTCATGTTAATTGGAAGTGTATTTGGTGGGAATTAGATTGGTTTAGAGTCTCTACAGACAAACCATCAACTGCAAGAGGTGAAAGTTCATCATGTTCCAACTTTTAAGATCTTTAAAGATGTAAATTATTTGGCTTTCCGAGTTTACACTGATGCCTAATGGTTCATTGACAACAATAACATAGTAAAGAGGGCTGAAACCACCGACAGGGGGCGGCCATCTTTCCGCCAAATCAACACGTGTTTACAGCGGAACTACGCTTGTCGTCATTTCCGTTCTGCCTGACGTCATGTCCGTTCCGCGAAACTGAAAATTTGGCGCCCCAAACTTTCACATTAACCTTAAACAGAAAGAGGCTAAAGAAACAATAAGACGAAGGTGATAAAGGCTCATCAACGACGGGAGGAATATAAATCTTTAGCTACCGGGCGGTCAAGAGGGAATAATGTTTAATGAAACCGTGAAATGATGTGTTTTCTGGAGCCGGTGGGTTCAACGTTAGCCTGTAACGGCGGCTCGTTAGCTCGAAGGTACCGATGAACTTATATCGGTAACGAGCTGCAAACGCACATAAAGTCAATCTAAAGTTTAACTGGAGTCAACATGAACAGGACGAAACTGAAGAAACAAAAGGTGAGTTCAGCTGCTTTTATTTAAATTATACGAGAATCTGGAAACAACGAATCCGAATTAAAACTGAAAATGAGTAAAAAAAAAAACAAAACAATAAATATATATATATATATATATATACTAAAAACACGTTATTCAGTGTGTGTGTGTGCAGTAGACAGGGTTCTTAGATAGAGTAAAAAGTATCACAAACCCTGTGGTAAAATCCCCACTACAAGTCAGTAATATAACTTTAAATACATTTAATCAGCAGAATAGTAAAAGTTTTATCAATAATATGAACTTAAAGTGAAATCGTTTAACGCCCAAACACACACTGTTCTATATTCTGAATTAAATCAGTAGATTATTATTACTGGAGCAGTAATCGTTATAATAATAGTAATATCACTATAATAATTCTCTTTATGTGAAACTATTTATTGCTATTATTTATTAGCAAATACAATTATTATTTATATTTATTGCTGCTGGTCTCTGAGAGTTACCAAACAAATTATGTTGTATTATTACAATGACAATAATGAACCACATAGAGGCTGATGATATCCTGTTTTACACTGAATCATTCAAAATGAAGGCAATTAAATGCATCTACAGTTTACATTATAAATGTAATATCTTCCACCACTGCAAATAATATATTTTACCTTTGTGTCTAATTTATTTAGGACTGTAAAAGTCAGAATACTTAGAAATGCTCATCACAGGAGCCTGGAAAAATTACACATTAACTAATGTTTCAGCTCTGGGTCTGTTCACTGCCGAGTATGTGAACGTTTTCCAAGACCTCCTATGTTATGTTCAATATTCAATTTTAGAATAAACAGTAAATTTATTGGGGTAATTATTTTTAATTGCCATAAGTGATTTATTGATGTTAACAGAAGTTTTTAACTCAGCTGCTGATATTTGTTTGTTTGTTTACGTGTTGTTGGAAGACCAACCGGCTGCACCTGTGAAATGCTGTTAAACGTTTACTTCTGTGGTTTTTGTCAGGTGTCTGTAGGAGGACAGAAGAACATCTCGTGTTTTTTCTCATCTCAAAACCACAAGGTGACTGGAATTATTATATATATTTTTTTTTTAACTCAGTTGTTTTTGTTTTTTGCTGCATTTGCTTTTCTTCTCTTAAGTCAGGAAACATGTCTTCACACTAATAGTTAACATAAATTAAAATGAACATTGTATAGAGATTTTAGTTATTTATAATGTGAACATACTTATCAGACAGATAGAGCCGTATAATGTCTGTAAACTACTGTAAGGCAGCAGATAAGGAAAATATATGTAACCATATTAAATAATATCACATTAATTTAGAGTATTTCTTTGGGCAGCTCTTCCTTTTTCCTACTTTTGCCCAAGATTTTACAGTTTTGCCAATTAGTTTAGAAAGATATCGCTTTATTCTTTACTTTTCTGGCTCTTTTTTGGTAAATAATGTGCTTTAATCTGTTTATTCTACTGCTGCGTTGAATATGTAAGAAGGTGCTGTATATAAATAGGCAGCTGCTATTGTTACTGGTCTCATTTTTTAATTATGTGTTAAAATGCAGATTGTGACTCTTTGTTTTGCTTCTAGGATGAGTTATCATCCAAAAATGTGTCCATCAACGGTGCCGCACTGTCCAAGTCTGAACCTCCGATTAAAAATGGAGAAAACTCTCTGTTCAGAGTCCAGTCTCCCTTAAAGAGAAGTGTGCTTGGGGACCTTGAAAACATTCTGCCCTCTTCACCAGATCTCCTTTCTGTGCCTGAGACCCCCAACAGTCAGATCAGGCTTACTTCAAGCGAGGCAGGTCGTCTGAGCCCTCAGCCCAGCTCAGAAGTGGCAAGCCTGGTAAAGATCGGACAACTGTCCCCCATCTGCCGCAGTCCCTGCTCCAAAGGGCAGAGTGTACAGGGAGGAAGAACCAAGAGGGAAAGGGGATGTTCTGGCTCCATGAAAAGGCTCTTCAGTCCCCCTGACGAGTCCCACCATGTCAAGAGACCAAGAATTGTTCTCAGCCCCACAAACAGCAACCTAAAACTGAAAAAACCTCTGATTGGTCCCCTGAAGACAAATCGTTTCTCCAGTGACCTGTCAGAATGTACTGAACGGGTTTTTAATGACAGCAGAAACACAACGATGCCACTAAAGCCTGGTTCCTGCCAGTCTTTGAGGGAACAGAGGATTCATCGGGAAGAGGGAGAAAAACATGAAAGGGGTCCTGGTTTTACTGTCATAACAGAGCAGAAAGCAGCTGAGGCGAGAACCAATGTGAAGCTTGGTGTGAATGAGGACATGCGCTCTCTTACCGCTCATGTGCAGGAACCCACTGCGCAAATTGTCAGCACGGCACCACAAAGAGACACAAACGAGGCCGAGGCCACAAGAACAGCAGTGACATCATCAAATGGAGACGGACATGATGTGACCTCATCAGATCAGGAACAAGCTGCAGGTATATTAATAAAGTCCTCTGACACAAAGATGTAGCTTGTGTTGTGCAGTAGATCGCCGCTGGTTGTGGGCATTCAAGTGGGTTCAGCTATGGCAGCTGATTGGCTGAACCACATCTGATCCAGGTAGTCAGAAGCTGGAAGATACACCATGAGATGAGGGGGTAAGAGGGGTGAGGCAGGCTGAATTGGTATTTTCCAGCTTCTGATTGGCTCAGCACACCTGATCCAGCTAATGAGCAGTGGGCAGCACTAGTTGGGAAACAAGCAGGGTAGTATCAGTGTTTAGTTTTACAATGAACTAATATCTCACATTACCATTATAAAATACAACATTACACTCAGTGCACCTCTAGGTTATAATCTATCTTTTGAGTGTTTGTTTTAATTTCCTTTCCTAGGAAAGAGCTCAGCATCTCCTGTGGAAGAACAGTTGGATGAGAACTGGTTTGCAGAGCACATGGATCATAACGAAGGTCTTGTCACGGAGGATAAATCCAAAAAACCCTGGTGAGACTCGTGAACACACTGGGTGCGGCTACAACTGCAGAGTTTGATCGGTTTGGTTTGAAAAAGAAAGTTTAAAATAATTTAAAAGGAGGAGATGAGATGAATTACTTATTATCATGGTGACCTGCCCAGGTTGGTGGCGCTAAAACGGTCTCATAGTTGGACAAGGGAGCTTGTGACAGAAAGGTTGCTAAGTCTACATTCACTTTCACGTTCAGATATACTAAACATGGCAGAACAGATGACTGAGAAACTGAATGTTTATAATGATAAGAGTCGTCTTTGTCTCTACAGTAAGGTGCCAGACCATGTGGTCCTCTCTGGAGGCCCAAACAACCGCTACTGGGTTTTGGATGTGGAGGAGAGACCAGGCCACAAAACTCTGATCATCTCATGCTACAAGTCTCTGCATCCAACTGAGACGTGTCTGCTGAAGGATGGATGGTAAATGCAGTTGTGTGGACCTTTTTAGTGTTTTGATCGTAAAAGTAGTCTGTGGTGGAAAAAGTGTGTGTGTAGATTTATTTTTGACATGCATTTGATCTTTACCCTCTCCGTTTTACAAACTGATTTTGTGATTGCCTGCTGTGTGTGGGGTATGTGGATATACTGATCCATCCTGTCTAACATGTCTTTTTATGAATTTCTGTGTTTGTTTTATGTGCACAGTGTAAAAATGATCATTCCTGTTCGCTGTTGCTGTTTCCAGGGAGCTGATGCCTGTTCTTTGTGGAGACCTAGTACATCTGGAGGGCCGCTCTGATGGTGGATCCTGGTTAGTGGACAGGGAGCAAGGCTTTCTGGTCTTATATCCTGATACTCTCATCTCAGGCACCAGCATCTCAAGCTCCATCCGCTGCATGAGGCGTGCAGTGCTGGGAGACATGTTTAAGGTAAAAGACATTTTTAATCATTACATATATATATTTTCTTAATTGTTCCTGTATCTTGATGTGTATTTTTGCACAGTGTGAAAGCCATGAGCTCTTTTATAATTTCACCCATATGAACACTAATGATACTACAAAACTAATGTTTTACTACCCAAGTACTTGTAGAACCGGATACGTATACAGTGTCTACTTAAATAGTACAGAACTTTAAGGTGATCAACCGTTATCATCACCTTAATACCTGAGAAACACAAAAATAAATAATAACAGTGCTTTGCTTTTTTCCTTCTGCTGTTCGATGTGATGCAGAGTTTTGACGGTGGCTCCAAGCAGATGCTGAATGGCACCATGGTTCATGAAGTCTTTCAGAGAGCAGCTACAGCTAAAGATTTTTCTTTAGAGACACTGTCTAAGCTGGCTGATCAGGCCCTGCACAGCCCTCAGTACCTGGGAGACATGTAAGTGCTCAGTTTAAATCAAGCTATGTAAATGTCTCCTGAAGATTTAACAGTGTTTTCTGTCATGCGTCATGTTTTTCACTTTGTGTTTTGTTTTGTGTCTCTAGGTATAGTTTGGGTGTAACTCAAGAGGAGATGAAGCAGGAACTGCATGATTATCTGCCCTCGCTGGAATATTGGGCAAAGGAACACCTCAACTCCCCGACACAAAAAGCCATCAGCCTCAAAAAGTATGTGCACACAGTAGAATCATTCACTAGTGTCTCATTTTAAAACACAAGATACAAAACAGTAAAATTACACTGACGTACATTTCTTGCCATGTTACCTTACCCATAATACGATCTGTCTTAACTATAAGCTAAACTTTTATTAATCGAGTTCTTCTCTAAAACCAACTAAGTCAACCTAAACCCACATTATCATGTGTCTGTCTCTATGATCCCAGCCCTGCTAACAACAGAGCTCCAAGCAGGTGTCAGGACTCGGCAACTGTCAAGGTCATAGAACTGGCAGATATAGAAGAGAACGTGTGGTCACCCAGATTTGGCTTGAAAGGCAAAATAGACGTGACGGCACGGGTTCAAATCCACAGACCACAAAATGGCAGTCGCAGAACTCTGGAGGAGAAAACTCTGCCCCTGGAGCTGAAAACTGGAAGAGAGTCGAACTCGATAGAACATCGCAGTCAGGTTGGTGGCGCCCAGCCTCTTCTGATGGACACACACATGCAGCCTGGTGGGGAGGAGGCAGGTTTACTTTGCTTACATAATCACTTCTGTGTGTTTAGGTGATTCTCTACACTCTGATGAGCATGGAGAGGTACAATGCTGACGCTGGATTCCTGCTTTACCTTAAAACAGGGAATCTGCACCCTGTAGTGGCGAGTCACATGGACCGCAGAGGTAACCAGCAAGCACAAATTCAGTTGTGAACCTTCATGCACAAATCAAACGTTTTACTATCAGAATGTTTTTTCACTTCTACAAAATTATAATAAAACAGTGCATCTCTGGGGTAAAGTAAGTACAGTGACGTCTGCTGGCTTGTAAAGTGTATTGCAGCTTTTTAATTCAAACTATAATGTTGCTCAGAGGTGCCTCATTAAAAGTATATGCAGCTCACCTGCTTCAGGTAAACCATAGTAGGTAGAGCAGGGACAGTTGGAAAGCACAGAAGATCAGGGTTAACCACCTCTGTTTTGGTAAATCACATTATATTAAAAGCCACCTTTATCCCACCAAGACTGCAAAACTTTTAAAACCCTCTGACTCCTCAGACACAAGCTCTGGTATAATATCTATATCGACTGACAAACTGCAAATCTTCACTACAAACCCCAACCAACTTTATAAACTTTTTTATGTCAGAGCTGCTGAAGCTGAGAAACACTTTGGTTCATTACATTCACAACTGTGTGGAGAAAGAAGCCGGTCGGAGCCGTTTGTCTCGGTTTCCTGACATCCTGACAAACAGACAGACCTGTCAGTACTGCCCTCAAAGGAGAAACTGTGCCTTGTATGAGAGGTAAACTTACATTTTTACCACACTAATAATCTGTTAATGTTTAGGTGGTGATTTTTACAAAATCATTAAATTAGCTCTGTTCTTCCACATACTCTCTATTCGTCCCTCTTTTTTCCCCCTTTATCTACACCTTCTCCTTCTTCTTTCTCCAGAGCGGTGAATAATGGCTCTGCAGATGTCAGCGAGGATGTTGTGCGTGACTTCCTGCAGGAGGAGACAGGTCATCTCATTCCACCACATCTCAACTATTTTTCCCATTGGCTGCTGCTCTGCTGCCTGGAGGCCGCCACCATGGAGGCCAAGAACGGCCGAAAGCGAGTGTGGCTTCAGTCAGTGGAGGAGAGGTACAGTAAGAAGCTGCACTCAAACCTGGATAAACACACCATTAGCTCTCTCTAAACTTATTGTTTGGATTGTCACCGCTCGCTCTACTTACACTCTGTTTCATTTGTAGTGAGATGAATGGGAGCTGTGTGGGGAACGTGCAGCTCTGTGGTTCAGTGTCCGTCCAGTCTGAAGGAGTTTTCCTCCATCGTTTCCAACGCAGCTGTGTTGCATCGCAGCAGGTTTTGGGCAAAAGCGGTTTGGCCAGCGGGGATCGCATCGTCGTTAGCGACCAGGAAGGTCGTCTCGTTGGCCTGGCAACAGGATACCTGTGTGAGGTCAGCAGGTCATCGATCAGCTGTACTCTGGACAGGTGGGAGCAAGTCCGCATTGAGTATTTAAAAGACAGTGAATAATTTGTTTATTTTTCCAGCAGCTGAGTTGACGACACAAACCCAACTTGTATTTTTTCTTTTTGTTTTGTTTTTTTTGTTTTGTTTTGTTTTTTGTTTTTTTTTACTTTACAGAGACTTGTCAAAGTTCAGTGGCATCCTGTTTCGATTGGACAGTGATGAAGGTGTGGTGGGCCTCAGTACCCATCTCACTAATCTCTCCAGATTGATGGAAAACTCTCAGGAGAGGTACGATAGCCACCCACATTTTATTGTAGGCTTTTATGTGTAAAGGCACCTCAGGCTTTTTCCTGAAAACCTGTTAAGTGTTAATTCAAATGTCTATCTGTACAGTAATCGTCTGAGGGAACTGGTTGTTGACCTTCGTCCTCCAGAGTTTATTTCCAACCTCAGTTCTGTTCTGCCCCGAGATGCCAAGGACACAGTGGCCAACATCCTCAAAGGTAACTGTACTTTTTCACTCTGTCCCACTACTTCCTTTCATCCTTTACTTTAAATGATCCCAAGGATGCTGTTCATTTTTCTCTTTTTTGTTTCACCTCTCATCTATTGAAACCCCAAGAGGATCATAGATCATTGCTGCTTTCTTTTTAAGAATCAAGTTTAATTTTACCTGATGCTGATTATAAACGTTGCCGTCGGCGTTGATCCATGCAGCATCATGTGCCGCTTGGCAAAATTAAACTAGATTAAACAGCTGGGAAAAGAAAACAAACTAGGACCTGTATATACCAGGACCCCAGAGCAAGTTCTACTTGGTTGAGTTATTGTATGTTTGTATAGGTCTCAACAAACCCCAGAAACAGGCTATGAAGAAGGTGTTGTTATCTAAAGACTACACGCTGATTGTTGGGATGCCCGGCACAGGAAAAACAACAACAATCTGCACGCTGGTAAACTCCTCAACATGACTTCTAAATTTTAACGTACCTCTGAACCATAAATCAGTGTTCACTAATCTCTGTAAGAAAATAATTCGAATTGTTTCTGCTGTTTGAAGGTTCGCATCCTACATGCTTGTGGCTTCAGTGTGTTGCTGACCAGCTACACACACTCTGCTGTTGACAACATCCTCCTGAAGTTAAAGCGTTTCCGTGTTGGGTTTCTGCGTCTGGGGCAGGGACAAAAGGTGCGTCTGATAATCTGTGTGTAAAGTACAATAAATAAGTGATTATTGTTTTATAGCAGAAAATAAAAACGGTCACAATATTAGTTAAATATTATTGGAGTTAAGACAGTAATATGTCAAAATTGTAACACGGCAGGTGGAATAACCTCTATTTTTTTTTTTTCTTTAAATATAAAAAAAGCTTAGTTGAAGAACTTGCAAAGACCTTCTGTAGATCTCCTATTTTTCTTTCTTCCTCTTTGTACAGGTTCATCCAGACATCCTGGCTTACACAGAGGAAAGTGCCAGAAAGAAGGGAGTTCACACACTGTCAGAGCTGGAGCAGCTTTATAACAAGGAGGTTAGAAATGACAGAGGAATTTTAGAATTGCAGCAAGTTTGACTGATTTTGAATAAACCACAGTCTTCACAGGTTTTCCTCGAGATATTTAATATTTGATCCGTGCTGTGATTTTCTTCTTTATTTGTAGATATTGTGACGTCAGTAAACCTCTTACTTCCATCACCAGTCATGTCTCTCTCTCTCTCTTTTTCTAGCTGGTGGTGGGAACCACCTGTATGGGCATCAAGCATCCTATTTTCACACGTCGCCGCTTTGATTTCTGCATCGTAGATGAGGCGTCACAGATCAGCCAGCCCATCTGTCTGGGACCGCTGTTCTACGCCAAGAGATTCGTCTTGGTCGGAGATCACCAACAACTGCCGCCAATAGTACAAAACAAGGAAGCTAGGTAAACGGTGTGTGTACTAGGAGGAGAAAGTACTATTGGGTAATTAATGCAAAGTTAAAGTTTTTAAATAGTTTTTTGGTTGTTTTTTTTCTCCCCCAGATCTCTTGGGATGGATGAAAGTCTGTTTAAGCGACTGGAGCTGCACAGTGAAGCAGTGGTCCAACTCAATGTACAGTACCGGATGAACAGGTAAATATGCAAACACTGAATTCTCTTTGCTTTTTTTATCCTGATTTCATCTTGGACCATGGTAACAGCACTTGTACAGCTCTTAATATCTTTATTTTTATTTTTTTTTTATCTTTACAGAAAACCAATTTTTGTCAGAAATGATATTAAATTGATTATAAGCCATAAATAATAAACATCTGGATTTCCTGTGATCTTAAACATTAAAAACTATCAAAGCACTGCTAAGAAAACGTAAGGATGCTAATGGTTTCTATCTTGTGTGCGTGTGTTTCCTTTTTCAGGCAAATAATGTCTCTCAGTAACTCCCTGATGTATGAGGGTCGGCTGGAGTGTGGATCAGAGAGGACGGCCTCGGCCCTGCTCACCCTGCCTTTCCTACTTTCCATCCAGTCGGAGATGAACTCGTACTCTCAGACGAATCCCGAACACGACCTGACGTGGATACAAGCTACATTGTTGCCTAGCAACCCCGTTTGCTTCCTCGATTGCTCGATGGTTGGTGTAAAATGAAATACACGTGAACCCAAGAACTCTGTCATCCAGGTCATGGTTATCCCAAAAGGGCTGCTGAGTGCTTGAGATTTTTGACGACATTTCACTTTCTTATCCTGAAACATCCTCAAGAACCTCGAGCAAATCCAGTTACTGAGTAACACCCTAACTGCGAGCAAGTTATGTAGAGATGGTAATGAGAAGGCTTTGGTGTTAGTTCGAGAGTAACATGCACCTCACAAATTAGTTCAGATTATTTAGTCAGGTATGAGTTGGGACAAAATAATTTTTATAGTTAAAATATAAAAGTTTTTTTATAGATATTTTACAACTTTATGAACATTATCAGTTCTCAAAGTAACATGCTGTTCCTGTTCCTGTTGTTCCACCAGACAGAACACCAAGTGTTCTGTCTGGTGGAACCAAATAAGACATGGGAACAGCCTAAAGCCTAGTTTGTATTAGTTACATGGGTTACGTTGTTAATGGCTCTAACAGACATAGTAAATGTAGGACGTGTTTGACTGAACAGTGGACATAAGCTTGTTTCTCACCATTGTTCTTTTAGGTTCCAGCCCTGGAGTCAGTGGAGCGGGGAGGTGTGAGCAATCACACGGAGGCTGCTCTCATACACAAGCTGCTATCACTGCTAATAAAGGTACATCAGTTTCACAGCTTACACACAAATGTAAATAGCTTCCATTTTATACCAAAGATTTACAGTAATGTGAGACAAACAAGACAGAAGGTGGTGATCACCTGGTTTAGGATTATTACTGACTGCCCAATTCAAAAATTTGTAAAAACAAAAAATGACATTATCAGTGTAGTTGTTGCTGAATTGTTGCTAAATCCTGCTTGATTGTATTTGTATTTATTTATTTTTTAGGCTGGGTGTAAGCCCAGTGATATCGGTGTTATAGCTCCCTACAGACAGCAGTTGAAGGCCATCTCTGCTTTGCTGCAGTCGTCTGCCTTCATCGGTGTGGAGGTGAATACGGTGGATAGATACCAAGGACGGGACAAAAGTCTAATCGTGCTTTCTTTCGTCAAGAGCACTGCAGAAGAAGCAAATGTAAGTGTGTCTGTCTTTTGTTTTGTTTTGTTTTTAATCATCGCTCTGCTCTTTCTTTTGTGCCTCTGTCTATGTAGTTGAACAAATGAAACAAATGAACCTCTCCCCCTCTCCTGTCATAGTTGGGTGAGCTGCTGAAAGATTGGCGTCGACTGAATGTGGCCATTACCAGAGCCAAACACAAGCTACTGATGGTGGGATCTGCGTCGACACTACACCGCTATGCCCCTGTGGAGAAACTGCTCCATCATCTCCAGCAGGAGAACATGATATCCTTTATAATACGTCTGGCTACTACCATCAAGCTCTTCATCAATTTCTTTACAAATAATATGGTGGTGTTGTTTTGGATATATTTTTTAATTTTAAGGTATTAAACTTTAGCTTGCAGGCTGTACAGGCTCTACTCCGTCTCTCACTGGGTTCAGCTACAGCAGCCCTGCTGGATAAATCATGTTTTACAGAACAGTCACTGGTTTCCAACAGTAGCAGTTTTTTGTTTCTGTGTCTACAAGATTTTTTTTTTCCTGAACCCTTATTCTACATAATCCAGCTCCCACCAGGCGCCCACAAGTCTTTACCCAGCATGGACCTGTGACAGAGGCTGTAGTGTTTCTGGTCACCTGCCTGCCTCACAGTGGAGCTGTGAACCTGCGAACTGTGATTCAAATTGCTTGAAGTATCTCAGTGGCATTTGTAGTCTATGGTTATAAATCCCTGTTAGTATTTCGTCTCCCTCCTTTTCAAGCTTTTAGTGGAATTTACACTGGAGACACTAATCAACATGGGCTCTGCCACCTGTAGAACTTAATGATTTCAACATGTAAATAGTTAAATATTGTAGATTTTACATTCCAACCTTTTATTATAAAAACACTTTGAGGTGGCTTTGTGGTATAAAACTGAAATATTGAAAACTTGAGGACTAAATGTCCATTGACATTCTTGGTGCTTTGTACAATGTAAAGTACTGTATTGATGTCGGTGCACCAATCAACAGAACATCTAATTCCAAATTAACATTTAGATATTTAATTGTCATTTGGCTCTGGGCCATTAAAGAACCTCACAGACGGCATCTATAGACTGAACCTCAGCTAACTGTAAAAGGGTTTTCCTGCTTAATGATAATTTATCAGAAATTAAACTGACTTCACATTCCACTTTTAAAAGGATGTCATTATACACGCTGCAAAACAATGAAAAACAGGGACTGTGGTACGGACCAGCCTAAACTAGTTTACTCTAATAACAGAATATGGTACAAAGCCTCAAACTGGCACTGGTCAGTAGTCATGAAGTCGTATTTGTTGATCATAATACCTCCATCAGTACACTGTGACAATAATGCAGTCGTATAACTTCAGGTACTTTGTCACAAAACCTGTAAAATGACCAGTAATGTGAATACGGAGACAAAGTATTTTATTTCAGTGGTGTACAACAGTCGAGATAAGCTCATAAACAACTTTAATTAAACTGAAAAAAGACGGAAAACTGTTTACATCATTGTATCAGTAACGGCAAAACCAAAAACCTTTGTAATCTGATACTTATGAGCTCTATGATTTACTGTGACTTTACCTTTACTTGAAACATAACTTTAGATTTTATATATTTTTGTTTGTATGTGATTTTATGATCATTTATTTTTCGTGTTTTCTGATGTAATTTAAATAATAAAAATTCTGTTTGCAGCCATCTCTCCTGTGTGTATGCTGTTCGGTTAAGTGATTATCTATTGTTGGATTGTACCAAGGAGGATGAGGGCCACTATTTAAAAAGATCTGACTTTAGTTATTCTTTTAAATTCTTTCTCTGAACCTAAGACTCTGACTCTGTGGTCACAGTGTGATTGTTCCCTGCAGCACAGTGACCGTCTGTCCAGTTATGTTGATTCTTCCATCATCTCTCACTTCCAGTTCCAGCTCCCCTCCTCGACTGGAGCACTGGTACGCTACACACACAAACCCAATAAGATCAGTATATCAGTAGAGTAGTAACAGTAATGGATGACAGCATTTAAAGTGAGGGAACCTCTACCAGTGAAAACCTCCAAGACTTCAAACTGTAAAACTACGTGGATTCATTACCCAGCATTTTCTTCTTTCCTAGTTCTTCAGACCAGTAGCTACCTATGACTGTGAGGTCAGAACCTGCAAGGAAAGAAGGAACATAAGACCAAGAACTGGCTAGTAAACGGTACAAGACTAGATGTCTGTGACGGTGTAATCTCTACATCTCTTTGGTCCCTGTTGCTTGTATATAAATGTGTAAAACTGTTGCTGTAGTTTTACCGGTGACAGGATCCTCGGGGATGCCATACCACGGAGAGAAGTTTCTGTAGTAGAAATCATATCCTGGCTGCTCGTCTGGAGATCCTATTGACATACAAGTTTTTTCTTATATATTCCATGATGTGACATGTCTTCACTGTTTGTGAAATATGACTTCATGTGGACCAATAACAGTCATAAAACTGTTGAACAATATCACCGTAGTCCAGTAACTGGTTACCTTTCATGGTGATTATCACTTCCATGACTCTTCCACTCGTCTCACTGCTCTGAAGAGCGACAGGGTCAACTTTCAGACTAGTCAACACTGACCTGGAGACAACACACATTCAGCAGATACAGATTTGACTAAAAGTGTAGGTAGCCTCCCACTTAAAGTCAGTGAACTGCAATTCTGAGGCCTCTTCTGCAGCTGTATTTAAAGATCAGTGAGCTAGTAGCATCAGTTTTCCTGTATGTGTGTTGACTGTAACCTGCCACAGCTGTCGGCCAGTCGAATCGCCAGTTTCTTAGTGTTGGAGCTCAGGTAAACATCCTGAACTGGGTGGTTTCTAACTGCTGCCTGTATCACATACACAAAAACAAGAATGTAATCCCACTGGTCTGAATACTTAAACATAACATAACACAACATAAACATGGGCTCACGTGGATTAGAAAGCAGACTGATTTAAGTATAAGGTTTTCATAGGAAGAGGAGATTTCAGCTTTACTTACCTTAATGACATCTCTGAACTCATTGGGATCCTGAGATAAAGGTTTCAGGGGGAAAAAGATCTAAGTTAGTGTATTCTGCAGAATTTCAATATGATCCTTAAAATCCAACAGCTGTGTGTTGTACTGTTGCTGTAACTGGTGCAGAGTTTCTAGGGTTTAAAAAAAGCTGCTTTCTTGACGTGATGCTGAATTATGTGATAAAATGTGTTTTAATAACTTCACATTTACGTTTTACTGAATCATCACTATTTTGTTTTGGTTTCTAGCAGCCTTCTGACACATAGGCATATCATCGGCAAGAACTGTCCAGTTCTGCAACATCCTGATGTGTTTATCTGACCACATGCTGCTCTGTACCTCCTTGGTTGGTGGGTTGAGAGGAAAGTCCATGACATAACTTCCCCCCTGCCGAGTGACGGACAGATCTCCACTCCTGGTCTCAAACACCAGAACAGGATTGATGTTTTCTAACAGACAGAAGATATAAACATAGATGCACAGTCTAGCTGATGAATTAGGTTTATTAAAGTGTTTATTTTTTGCTCATTAATGTGGATGTACTGGCTAAACAGTCTTAACACTGGCCTGTATTGTGCATTACAGGTTTCCCAGGTTTTGACAGTTAAATTAGTGCAACTCCATATTTACATTTGTTTTTATGTGTATCATGCTGTCAGTGTTTTATCTTAATAAACCAAATGTAAGTTAATCTAATCTTATCTTACTCTTATGCTGGAACAGAGCTGCTGCAGAGGCCAGAGTTGCATGACCACACAGGTTGATTTCAGTGGTTGGTGTAAACCATTGAAGGCTGAACCTTGATCCTGTTAATCACATTTTTAGATGATCATTTAATCTCACATAGCGCTTGAACGTGTTGCATGTCTTCTTTACATGTAACTGTACAGTCTATCCCTTAGAATGATGTAAATCAGTAAGTACTTTGCTTTCAACGTGGCATCACCTTCGTAAGGAAAAGTTAATACAAAATCCCAGTTTCTCATGTGAATCGAGCATGAACTGTGACCAGTAATCTAAACTGCAAAATATGGTAAATACCCATCAAATATACATTTCAAATCTCCCTCTTATGCAGCCCTGATATACAGATGTTACAGTTTGTTATGCAGACTTAGTTCAACACTTTTATCCCCGTTCAAGCAGCCAGAAAAACAATATGTCAAAACAAATGACTGACCTATCACAGAAAGTACATATTTGTTAAATCCTTGTAACAAATGTCAGCTAATACAGTTCATTATGTAATGATATAATAAACAGACCTGTAGTGAAACTGTCAGATTGGTCGACCTTGGTGATGAAAGCTGTTTCTGCCAGGTTGAACTCTGCTGCTGTCTTCAGGTAAATATCATCACTCAGCTCCTTCATGCAGTTATGAAACACACAAACACGTTTCATAAATCACAGGACATTTGTCAGCCTGCTGCTGCACTGAGGGATGAAATGGCTCAGTCCACAACATAACTGAGGTCTTTGATAAGCAGCATGTCCCACAGACGGACCAGGCTGCAGACTGTGGAAACCAGTGAGTGTTAAACCTCTTACTCACATGCATCAGTAGACAGACTGCAGCAGGGTTCCCCTTGAACGGCAAATTAGTGAAAGCATCAATGATAAACACTTGAATCTCCATGTTGTTAAAACTGTGGGATCTGCGGACGTGGCTGAACTGTCAGGGTCTGGCTCGCAGCCAGGTCTCCAGACCCGCTGGCTCTGGGCCACAGAGGCGGAGTTGGACGGTCCAGCCCTGTCCACCATGTCTTTTTGTGCATTGATCGTGTCGAACCACACTGTTAACTTGCTGAACCCTCTTTAGTTAAATCCACAATGGAGATTCCAGTATTTACGATTGATGCCTTCACTAAAGTACCGTTCAAAGGGAACCCTGCAGCTGTTTGTCCTCTTACGCATGTGAGTAATAACATGAAGGGTAAAGTGCAGTTTTGCGCACTCGCCTGCTGCAAAAAATATTCAGACACTTTAAAGCTGCTTCCAAATGCAAGGTTTTATTTGCTTGTTGGTTCTTCGGTGTTTGTGTATTTTTAATCGGCACATTCGTCGTCATTTGTGTGCAAGCGTGAAGCATAAAACTATAATACTGTCACCATTTGTGTTGTTATATTCTATATATTATTATATTATGTGTTTGAAACAGGAGCTGAGTGTTGATGTGTACCAGAAGATAGCAGCAGAGATGAACCTGTCAGAAACTGCTTTCATCACCAGGACCAACCCATCTGACAGTTTCACTACAGGTCAGACACTGAACTGTTTAACTGGACAATAAAATAAAACAAAGGCCACAAACTGAGACAAACGAGACAGAAACTCACTGATTTTAAACATGTTCTTCTTAACAGGATCAAGGTTCAGCCTTCGATGGTTTACACCAGCCACTGAAGTCAACCTGTGTGGCCATGCAACTCTGGCCTCTGCAGCAGCTCTGTTCCAGCATGAGAGTAAGACACATGGAAATCCAGGTTAACCCTAAACCACAGCATGGCACACAGGACCAGAGCTGGAGCTGTCGCACTCCACCTGTCTTGATTAAACTTGTAAAACTCTTTACAATCTAATGCTACGTTCTGTTTGTTAGAAAACGTTAATCCTGTTCTGGTGTTTGAGACAAGGAGTGGAGATCTGTCTGTCACCCGGCAGGGGGAAGGTTATGCCATGGACTTTCCTCTATACACACCCACGAAGGAGGTAGAGTGTGTGCAGACATGCACTTTTACCAATTAAATAATTAGTTTAAAGATGTGAAAAGTGCTTTGTCAGTGCTATAAATGTAATATTCATTTCTAAAACTCCTTTTCTCAGGATCCAAATGGGTTCAGAGACGTCCTTAAGGTGAGTAAAACAGATTTTACAGCAGATACCTTCTTTCTATGAAAAATGCACATGTTACAGCACTGACTCCTGCTGCTTTACAGTCCACATGAAGCCATGTGAGTGACGTATTTTCAACAGTGGGATTGACTTTATTTCCATTTCTGTGTGTGCACACTACAGGCAGCCGTTGGAAACCACCCAGTTCAGGATGTGTACCTGTGCTCCAACACTAAAAACTTACTGATTCGACTGGACGACAGCTGTGACAGGTTAGAATCAAAACACACATTCAGAGAAACCGATACTCATAGATCACTGGCATATTCAAAGACCAGTTTAAAATGCAGTGTAGTCTGTAGTGTTTAAAATAAATCTTTGTATGTAGACCTGCATGCCTTTGGTTTTCCACAGAATAAAACCAAAACTATTGGGACTGGCAAAAGATTTTACCCATACTTTACTTTACTTTACTTTACTTAATTTAACTTTACCCAATGCAAATGTCCAAGTTATTCAGTTCGGACATTATCCGGACTTTACACTGCAAGCCCCCTGGTACAAAGTCTGTGTGAGCCCAGGTGTGACAGCAGCAGGTAATGGTCCAGAGTTTCCTTTCAGCTGAGCCTGTAAGCACAACATCAGTATGAAGAATTAAAAACCAGCTTTCTGCTGTTGGATCATGCTTCTTCTCTACTTCTCTATTTGCTCTAAGCTCTGTAATCAAAACACAATAAGTCAAATCTGAATCTGCTGCACGTGTGTTGTCTCCAGGTCGGTGCTGACCAGTCTGAAAGTTGACCCTGTCGCTCTTCAGAGTAGTGAGACGAGTGGAAGAGTCATGGGAGTAATTGTCACCATAAAAGGTAAAGATTTGATCCTATAACTGTTCTTTAAGAAATACACTAAAGATTATTTGTTGTTGATTGAAAAGCTGATGATAAATACTCGGTTAGTTGCATCTCGGTGCCCATTAAATGTTTCTGACCTTCAGTCAACAAATATATAACATATTAAAAGTACTGTTACAACCAGCTGACTTATCAAAAACGTCCCTTTAAATATCTGTATGTGTGCCAACAGGATCTCCAGTTGAACAGCCAGGATACGATTTCTTCTCCAGATACTTTGCTCCGTGGTATGGTGTTCCCGAGGATCCTGTGACTGGTGAGACAACTTCTGAAGCCAGTGGCTGTGATTTGAATTTTGTTTCTCAATCAAAAAACAAGTTATCATATACCTGACACAAATCCATTAATCTCAGAGTAATCTGTTTTACACATTTACAGGCAAGTAGCAGGTCCAAAGACATCTATAGATTAGACAGCCTTAGACATGCAAAGTGTGTATTTTGTTAAATTTACCTGTAAAGTTGTTTGTGCTTTCTGTCCTTACAGGTTCTACCCACACCATCCTAGGTAGCTACTGGTCTAAGAAACTAAACAAGAAGAAGATGCTGGGTAATTCATCTAATTCACCATAATTAATATCATGTATTTGATTAATAACAAAAGTGCTAGAGGTCCTGCATCATGCATCAGTTACCTGATAACAGCTGTCGTTCCCCACCTTTAATGCACCATTACTACTGAACTGAGCCATAAAGTTATACTAATATTATTATTATTATGTGTGTTTAGCGTATCAGTGCTCCAGACGAGGCGGTGAGCTGGAGCTGGAAGTGAGAGATGATGGAAGAATCAACATAATTGGACAGGCCGTCACTGTGCTGCAGGGAACAATCACACTGTGACCACAGACACATAACAGCAAAAATAGTTTGAGATTAAATGTTGCTAATAGATCTGTTAAATAAAAGTAAACCAGATAATAATGTAGGTTATGTAGCCTAGACATAGATAATAATAATGTCTAGACGGGTCAGTGTAATAATGAAACATCACTCAGCTATTAGAAATATTAAACAATAGAGGGAACATTGTGTATAAAAATAAGGGCAGACGAGTGTTGTTGATATTCTTAAATCATTTTAACCAGTGATAGATACAGAAAATGACAGTGAGACAGCGATGCTGTGTCTGTGTCAGAAATCTAACTGTAATGTTTTTTAATTTTTATTGTTTACTTTCAGTTTCACATCTGTAAAAAAGCAAAACATTATTCTACTAAATCAAATGTAGTTTGTACAGAATGAACAAGAATAAAAACATGAGATGAAGTTCAGCTGGAGCTCTGTCTTCATCACTACCTGCTCATCTCTGTCCTACTGATCCTGTTTTATTCTCATCTTCATCCATCACATTCATTTATTCTTCTCTATTTTCACCATCTCCTGCTTCTTTTTTTTTTTATTTCTGTCCATATCCATACATTCCTTAAATTACATTCTTCTGCATTTTTCTGCAAAATATGAAAGGACCTCAACATTTAAATCATGTATTGTACTAAACTGTGGTGTTGGTGTCAAAATTTAACACTGTGTAATATTTATATATTTAATCCCATCATGACTAATGCCCAGTTTGACAGTGGAGGATAGAGTTGGTTTGTGGGATTCTGTGCTATGTGCTAGATTTAACTAAGATTAAAAACCATTCAGTTGTCAATTTATTAGTACAGTGAGAGTAAACGTTTACCATTTTACCACAGATGCACTAAATCTTCTTTCATTAAGTAATGTCCAGTGTTTCTTGGAGAGAGCTGCTGATTAAACTGATCATTTCAGAGGCTGTAATCATTAAACTGTGCTACATTATACACAGAAGTGTTTATTATGTAGTTATTGTTATGGACTCAAACATAAAGAACGGTTTAATAGAACAGAACCTGAAACTGAAGCTTAATAAACATCAAAATGCTCTTTTTATTCAATCACAGTCAGCTGTTCATTGCTAACTTTCACTGGTTAAACGTCACACAGAGAAGCTCTGGCTTCACCTACAGATGGAGCAGAAGCTCAATACCTCCTCTCCTCTGCAGTGGGTCACAACCTGACTCATGCAAAGCTGGAGCTACATGTCAAGTCTAAAAAGGTATTTGCAGTTATTCACTTTCTTATAATTTATTGTTTGTTTGATTCAGGGATTTGAACATCTAATGGAAGTAAGTAGATCTACCCCTACTTTAAAGTCTACTGTTAAAAAAACCTCATAGACTGAGGCTCTGTAGAAACCATAAGGATATTTCTGCTATTGTTCTTACTGACAAATTTTTGTTTTAAAAATAACAGTAATCTTCCACCTTGTGAAAGAGTGAAGATCAAGAACTGAGGTACGAAGCAGCTAAACCAGTTGTACACAAAACTAACCTGCAGCTGAAACATGTTGAACTGACTTGGTCATGGAGGTGGGGGTCAGTATTCATAAAGTCAGAAACAGGTCTGGACTGTGTTTTATTTAAACCATCAAATTTTCATTAAGGCTTTAAACGTGTCATCTCAAACTGTGTGGTCACAGTGTGATTGTTCCCTGCAGCACAGTGACCGTCTGTCCAGTTATGTTGATTCTTCCATCGTCTCTCACTTCCAGCTCCAGCTCCCCTCCTCGACTGGAGCACTGGTACGCTACACACATACACACAGGATAATATCATACCATCACATTTTGTTTTTTATCAAATGATTGATTAAATTCTATATAAATTAGTATATTATTACCCAGCAGTTTTTTCTTTCCTAGTTTCTTAGACCAGTAGCTTCCCAGGATGGTGTGAGCAGAACCTGCAAAGACAGAGGACATAAGGAACCAATTAACAAATTTTACAGGTATATTTAAGACACACACTTTGCATAAATACTAGCTGTCTGAACTAGTGCTGGTATGAACTAGTGGTACAAGAAGCTGATGTTCTGGTTGAAGTAGTGATCTCACCAGTGACGGGATCCTCCGGGATCCCATTCCACGGAGCAAAGTTTCTGGAGTAGAAGTCATATCCTGGCTGCTCATCTGGAGATCCTAAAATATAGATTTTTATTTTAGTTGACATCCTGTGGTAGTCATATTTAATATGTGATATTTGTTGACTGAAGGGCAGAGATACAACAAAGACCAGCAGTATAAGTGTTTTGTTGTTTGTTTGTTTAGACTAGTTGATGGATCAAACGTTGTAGTTCTGGTTACCAATCATGGTGACGATTACTCCTCTGATCCTTCCAGTCCTGTCACTGTTCTGAAGAGCAACAGGGTCAACTTTCAGGCCTGTCAGCGCCGACCTGGAGACAACACACGATGCAGATGTGACCAAAACTATTTTATGTGAAATAAATTAAAACTCACAATTAACTGAATAGAACAGACATGGTTTTATTTTAAATAGGCCAAATTATTATATTAAAGACATGCGATACTGGTTTTCACAGCTTCTTCATTTTATTCTACAGAAAATTAAAGGTGTGCAGGTTCACTTTGAATTTCAACACTAAGCACGGCCTCCACACAAACGGGAGTACGTCTGGAAGGTTTTTGAGCATGTGAATGATTAACCATTTTTCCACCCGGGAACTTTGGCCTTTTTGCTCCAATGCAGCTGCTCAAGGACCAATCATTGATGCTGATATTTTAACTGTTTTTACCAGTGAAGTCCAAACTACACCTTTTTACTTTTATACAGGGATATAACGGTAAGTATTAACGTTGATGCTGAGTACATGTTGGACAAAGAGCTGCTCAGGGAATACAGGAATTCACTCTGAACATGTGTTTGACTAATTTTCAACTGTACTTTGTTTATGTCTTGATACATAATTTGAATATTTCAGTGAGCTAGAAGCATCAGTTTATCTGTATATGTGTTGACAGTAACCTGTCACAGCTGTCGGCCAGTCGAACCACCAGTTTTTTAGTGTTGTGGCACAGGTGAACATCCTGAACTGGATGGTTTCCAACTGTTGCCTGCATCATACACACAGCAACACAGTCAAAAACACAACAATCAGTCGCATTAACACAAGCTATTAATACTGTGCAGGTTCATATGGAAAGTCAGTGATGTAAAACCTTCACTTACAGAGATCTGCTGTAAAATCTGTTTTACTTACCTTGATCACATCTTTGAAGTCATTAGGATTCTGACAAAATGAGTTTTAGAAAAACAACAATTAGCATAGCGTTTTATAGTAATATGTGTGTTACACTAAGCAGCTGCAGAGTTTGAGGGCTTTCTGAATAGTGATGCTGAATTACATGATATGACATGATGTGTTTTTATTCCTCTTTCACCGTTATATGGTATATCTATATCTATAACTCAGTTGGCGTTGGTCATGTTTTCAATCTGCCCTTTGTATACGTCCACATCCTTCACCTCATCTTTAAACAAATAATAGAAGTTGGTGTTGACTTCTTCTTCAACATCCTGATGTGTTTATCTGACCACATACTGCACTGTACCTCCTTGATGGGTGGGTTGAGAGGAAAGTCCATGACATAACTTTCCCCCTGCCGAGTGACGGACAGATCTCCACTCCTGGTCTCAAACACCAGAACAGGATTGATGTTTTCTAACAGACATAAAATATTATAATAAACAAATGTGGATTAAAAACTTTACAGACTTTATCAAGAGAATTTCAAAATGCCACCAGTGAAAAAACGAACTCCTGCAGCTCTATGGCTTGTCCTGTTTGCCTCATATAGGTAGACTGTAATTAAGCTTAATTGTCATGTCTGTGTGTTTGTTTTGTATCTTACTCTTAAACTGGAACAACACCGCTGCAGACGCCAGAGTTGCATGACCACACAGATTGATTTCGGTGGTTGGTGTAAACCATCGGAGATGAAACCTGGAGCCTGTTGATCAGATTTTTAGATGATCACTTTATCACATGTAGCAGTCTCACAGGCAAATGTTGGCAGAGTAAGCAATTTATCAGCATCTGAAATTTCTGCACAATGGCAAGAGTGGTTCCAGGTCAATTCTACATTACACTACACACTGACCCTGAGCAGGTTTTGATTTTAGAGTGTGTTTGTAGTGCTCACAGTAAGTATTTAATCTTGCTATATCTTTCCATCTGCAACCAGGTTGTTTTAACCATGTCTAACTTGTCTTTATGTGCGATCGTTTACAAGCCTATTTTTGTGAAAGTCACTGCTGCAGAATTCTAAAAACTGTGTTATTAATTTTGTTTACTCTGTTTGTCATGGATGCACTTGAACTTTCAGTGAAAAGGTCAATGGATCACGTAGTGACAGTATGTGAGGACTATTCAGACTTGCAGATATGACCTGCACCTTTCTCAGAAGGTAAATGATTTGTATTATTCCATGAGGCCTGTGTCTGAAAAGCTTGAATATGAAAAGTTTAGGAACATAAAATCAAAATTCTCTTGACCATTACTCTCCTCCATTGTCATTTCCCAAATGTTAACTTGGAATCTCATGCTTATAAAATTAAGCATACAGTTATGCAAAGTTACAGTTTTGTAATTTAAGTGGCCTGTGTAAAATTCTAAGGAAATTTGTAACACATATTATGCATCTTCTAACAAATCTCATTATGTAATGATGATACAATAAACTGATATCAGACCTGTAGTGAAACTGTCAGATGGGTTGGTCCTGGTGATGAAAGCAGTTTCTGACAGGTTCATCTCTGCTGCTATCTTCTGGTACAAATCAACACTCAGCTCCTGTTTCAAATGCAAATATAATACACAAAGAGCCTATCAATATTTATATCCATATTGTCATTATACACTGTGGTTGTAACATGGTGCAACACAGCAAACTCGAAATTTGGCAATTAAAAATGACCAATGAACAGCTAACTGAGGTCAAACAATGAAAATCTGCAGCATTCAGTCAGAATGCGAGTGTGTAATGCTGTACTTTAACCTTCACATTATTACTCACATGCATAAGAGGACAAACTGCCGCGGGATTCCCCTTGAACGGTAAGTTCGTGAAGGCATCAATCGTAAATACTGGAATCTCCATTTTGGTTAGACTAAAACTGAGAAGGGCTTAAAACTGGCAGAAGGCTGCAGTTTGCTGACTGTGGGATTTGATCTGACACACTGATGGACTTTAGACTTTGTCTGTTTGGTTTCCACTCCACATGTCTTCTCACTCCTAGGGTTGCCAGATTTTCAACCCCACTTCATGTTATTTCATAAAACATCTTTCCAGTTGTTATTATTCAGTTAGAAGAAGTACTATGATCTTAACTTACTTAAGTCTGAATACTACTGTGCAGAAATACTCCTACAACTAGTAGAATGCATCCAAATCTTCATCTACATAAAGGCACAGTAAGTATTTAAATTACCAAATGTAAAAGCACTGGTCCATCTGGTATGTTAATGTGCAGCTGCTTAATAGGACTTTATGTACTGCAATAGATGGCATACAGTGGTTAACTTATAATAAGACTTTATTGTTTATTAGATTATTAAAATAAATTATCAACTAACTACAGTAATAAGTAGTAGTAGTTACTAAAGCTGTTAATTAATTGGTGTAAAAAGTAGAATTTTTCTCTCTGAATATTAGTGAAGCAGATTTATGTAGGTACCTATAGATTGTTTAGGATATCCCCTATTGTTATTTTTACTGTATTTATAATAAAGTATACAAGTCCCTCGATCTTGTACAGTACCAGAGTACATATATTTGATGTCATCACTGTTATTATATCATCATTGTTGTGTTCTGCATCATTATTGACAGTTGTCGTTTATAGGGCGAAGTCTCGCGATAGCATACCTGAGCGAGTTTGCTGACTGTCACCTGAATCTCGGGACAGGAGCAGGAGACCGGGGACAAGAGGCGACTGTGAGACTATTTCACCTTTTTGCAGATATTTTCACTGACGTCTGACATATATCTAACCGGGGATACATTTGCAAACCCAGCGAACGCGCACAGCCGTCATGAATTAAACTAGTTTGCTTTGTACGTTTGACCGCTGACCGTGTCCTACCGTTAGCCTTTAGCGGCTAGCCTGCTAACGGCTAATGTTATCAAGCTAAAATTAGCACGCCAGATACAGAGTAAAGAGGCGTTAGCATCATTAGCTAACCCTGCATCTGTGGCGAACTCCAAACACGCAACTTTGCTAAACATAAATAGATAACGTCTTTTTAAGGACATGTTTGGAAAGGTATTTGTGAGTTTAACTTGAATTGTCTTGGTTTTACCAACACTTTGAGACACAGTTGGAATGAGGAAGTAACGTTAGCAGACAGTCTTATCGAACCGTTGTGACAGTTGAGGTAACTTTAGTATTTTAATTTAGCATGTTAGTCCCATATTAAAGCTATAACCCAGCGGGGTTTTGTTATTGCATACAGGGCAGAACATTTGTGTCTCTGCTGATGGTTGACATTTGCATAGACTACCCTTTGGAGTTGTTCATAACACCAGCTGTATATGGTTTCCTGCAGAAATGATATTGTGGCACAAAGTTAACTAATATGAGACCATAAAAGCAAAACAATTTGTTCAGTGCATGCATTTTCCAAAAGTCTTTGGAGTTGTAATGTACAGATTTGTTTTGTGTTTAATTTAGAAACTGATCTGAGCTGGGAAATAAGCAGATACTGGAACCTTAACACTGTCTGATGGTCATGATGGTTATGGACTTGTTTATAAGGTTATTAGTGACACATTAATTTAAAGTGCTCCTGCTGTTTTTTGCTTTCTGTGGCAGTGAGGATGTCTTTGAATGAAGAGGGCTATGTGGTCCGGATCAGAGGGCTGCCCTGGTCCTGCACGCAGGAGGAGGTGGCCAGTTTCTTCTCTGGTGAAAACACACACATATCTTTACACTTGGAGTCATGCAACAGAATTCTGACCGTTTTCTCTAATAATAATAATAATAATAATAATAATAATAATAATAATAATAAGATTGTTCTAACTGAAGTAAGTCTCTAAATTCACACAGGATGTAGCACTCTAAATATTGACATGAATTAATTATCTACTCATACTGAAACTGAAAATATTGAAATAAAACGGTTAAGGCGAGTCATTCTGTAAGTTATTAGGTTTTTCTCTGTGAATGTTCATGTGCAGATTACATGTCATGTTTCTTTATATTTTAATTCCACCAAGTCAATGCCAGCAGTAATACAACAAATTTAGGAGCACTATGTCTAAAGATGAACAGCAGTGCCATCTCCATTTCAGTACTTTCTCCTTCTTCTTTTCCTTTGCCTCCATTAAAACCCTATTCTCTGCCTATTTGGACAGTTTACAATAAGTGCACTGACATGATTGTTGATGTGCAAAAAAAGAGTAGGCTGAAGCAAAGACTGAAATCAACTAAGCAAATTACATTATATTATATTATATTATATTATATTATATTATATTATATTATATTATATTATATTATATTATATTATATTTAACGTCACTGTTCTATTCTATCTAATTCTAACAATGTCAGATAATGAGATCTCAGTCACACGAAACATCAGTATTTCTGCATTTTGTACTTGAAGTATATGTAGATGATAATGTGACAATTGTATTCACCTTTAATTTGTGATCAGAGAAACAGAGCATCAGAATCATACTTAAATTATTTTATTAGTAATAAATATGTTCATAATGTTTAAAGCTTCACAGGATACAGAGTTAGAATGAGGTGAATCAGTGAATGGCATACAGAGAGAGTAGTTGAAATTATATCGGATCCAGTTGTACCTTGTATTGCGAGTTTTTCCTTTATGAAGAGAAATGTCTCTGAGTAGACGACATTTTAATCAAATCAATTTCACTTATTTACAGACTGTGACATTGTTGGCAAAATAAATGGAGTTTGTTTCACCTACTCTAAAGAAGGCCGACCAAGTGGAGAGGCATTTATTGAGCTGAAAACAGCCGAGGATTTCAAGAATGCCCTTGCCAAGGACCGTAAATACATGGGACACAGATACATAGAGGGTAAGCAAAGTGAACAGTTAAAATCAAGTTTAAACAACTGTTTAAAAATCATGTGGCATTATGACAAATTACTCCTAATACTGTTTGCATGTTATTAGTTTTGTGTTCACTGTGCATGTAAAAGTTGGTATCATGTCTGTCCAGGACAGATTTTCCTGTACAAATATGAAATTTGGTGTTTTGAATAATGCTCAAATACTAAAATGTGCATTCTAGTATAACTATAACTGTCCTTTTAGATGACACATGTTTGTTATGTTTTGTCCATCTATCTGTTCATCTGACTCAGTTTTCAAGTCAAACCGTAGTGAAATGGACTGGGTGCTGAAACGTAACGGTCCTGCTGACTATGACAGCTGCAGTGGCTGCATGCTGAGACTTAGAGGCCTGCCCTTTGGCTGCAGCAAGGAAGAGATTGTTCAGTTCTTCTCAGGTACATAAACACATAGCCTTTTATTTATTGAATTTTACTCGTGTTATGACATTTGTATGAATCGGAGGGTTATTCACCAAGTGTTGTAGTGCCCCCCTAAAATACAAGACAATCAAAAGATACAAAAGACTTAAAGAAATAAATTATTAGACATGCGCCATATTTATCTGTATAACAAAATGGAACACACTCAACAATGACAGCAGCAGTTTGACATACAGTAGGATTGTAATCTGAAAGAATATTTAAATAAATAACCATCAAAGGCAAATTTATGTAAATGGAAAATTAAAACAGAATCTATCAAGTTTTTATAGCCCTTTGTTAAACAGTATTGAGAGATTAACAAATGGCCGCAATTTGCACTTTGATCTGTGCTTTCCACACGCAGCACCATTCAATGTTCAGACCACTCTTGAAGTTATCTTTTATTTACAAAGTGGTATTTATCAACCCGTCAACACGCTCCTGTCCCGGTGCTCCCGGTCAGAATCATGCATCTAAATACAAGCGTCTATATGTTGTGACCCTAATTTATGTATGTTGCTGTAGTGTAGTCATACTGTGTTGAGTAATTTGTCCTTAATTTGTATGCTTCTTTACCATGTTAGTGTCAACTCTTTATGCTATATAACGAATAGATATCATGCCTCCTAAAGGGGATTAATTGACCGCATGAGCTGGGATGGTTTGGCTGAGGGAGACCGTTCCTGACACTGATCTGGGGTCTGTACCGATTCTGCTTACAAAGAGCCTCTATCGAGGATGATCATCAGTAAAAAAAAATATGAATTTGACCAGTGACATAAATTTTGATTGTGTTAGAGGAAGATTTTTCCATGTTTCATAGTGACCCCAGGCCAGTATTTGTTTTTTCCCTCTCTGGGCGCCTCACCAGAGTATATTCAGTCCTCTGAGATGCACCTTTCTCTCGCAGTCTTACGAGATATTACAGCTGTTGTTTGTTCGCTGTAATGATGTGCATTAATGCTGAAAGCTCCAGTGATGCAGTGGGTGTTGTTCTATCCATTTTATATCAGTCTACCTACCGACCTATGTATTTATGTGTGCTTGGGTTGAAGGGTTGAGAATCGTGCCAAATGGGATTACTCTGCCAGTGGACTACCAGGGGAGGAGCACAGGGGAAGCCTTCGTGCAGTTTGCTTCAAAGGAGATAGCAGAAAAGGCTCTGGGGAAACACAAGGAAAGAATAGGGCACAGGTGGGACAGACGGGAAAGGGACGGGCTGGACTGGGTTGGGCTTCTATTGTAGTATTTAATGGGTGGCCATATAAGAATAATTATGGCACTAATGGGATGGGTTCTACTGTGGTTGAATGATAAACATGGTGTTGGTGTGCTAGAATGATTTTGCTTAAACAATAACAAAATAGTAAATGTATTGGGTGGGCAATGTGATATTTATTAAAATGCTAATTTGTGTTAAATTGGTATTTGCAATTACGGTGACATGTTGAATTTTGGGATAATGTATATTTAAATTATAGGTGGTGTGATCATTTTATGCCATAAACAGGTGGAAATTTAAGATCTGGGTATTTTATTTAACTATATTTGATTTGGGTAAATTAGATCATTTAATACATGTATCATATAGAGGATGTAATGCAGAAGATGGGATTTAGTCTAGAAGTATAGCAGAGGACATTCAAGGCAGTCTCTACCAGTGAAGCATCAAACCTATTAAACAATCAGTATCACACACAAAAGCCCTGTAAGGATTTCCTTAACTGTAAGTAGCAAAAGGTGATGTTGGTGTAGAGATCTACAACCCTACGCTCAGCTAATGATGAGATTTTGTCACTCAGACACTTAGCTCTAGGCTAAAACCAATTAGATTACTGTTTAGAATTTGTTTTCGTTGTGTTTATCTTCTCTCTCTGTAAATCACATCTCTGTATGTAACCCGAGCAGAGCCATTTCTACATCTTAACCCTCTCCTCTACACCCCACACCCCCGGGCCTCTCGTATTACAGGTATATAGAGATTTTTAAGAGCAGTCGAAATGAGATCAGAGCCTATTATGAGCTTCCCCGACGGGGTATGGGAGGCCAGAGACCAGGCCCCTATGACAGACCCATGGTGGGAGGTCCCAGAGGAGGGTTCTTCGGACCTGGGCCCGGCCGTGATGGATCTCTAATGGACACAATGAGGAGCGGAGGAGGATATGGAGGAGGTAGGCAGCTGGCTTTGACTTTTGTATTTTCTACTAATGTTGACAGTTGAAACTTTATCAAATATTTTATGCCAACTATGGTAGAACTGTTTTATTGTTCCGAGTAAACGGTCCTATCTTAAAGTGTAATACTGTGTATGTTAAAGTATGTTTATCCCAGAATATGCACTGCTGCAGTTGTGTTGTTCTGTGTTGGTGTCTGCAGGTTACAGTGGCTTTGACAACTACAATGGTTTCAACAACTACTGTTTTGGCAACAACATGTTTGATGAGCGAGTGAGAGGAGAGAGGGGAGGAAGAGGTGAAGTCCAAACTTTATTTACCCTCCAGAGTCTGACATTTAGGCGAACTGAATTGATGTTTGAAAGCCTCAGTTTACATACATACTTTAGGCCCTGCTGAAGAGTGAAAATGTTTTCTAGTAATTGAAGCTAAGATCGTTGGTGAATCAAACATATTAGGTCTGAGACATCTGGCACTGGTATCTCTGGTCTCTCCAGATACCCTGGAAAGCACATTAATAACTTGCAGAACACAACTGAAGGTTCTCCATCTGTTGATTTGATTGTTTCTTGCCTCAGGGATGGGAGGCCATGGTTACAGCGCTCAAGGTGATGGTGGCTCAGGCTTTCACAGCGGCCATTTTGTCCATATGAGGGGTTTACCTTTCCGTGCTACAGAGGGAGACATCGCTAAGGTAAGAACACATACAGGGTATTAAGGTAGTTATCTGCAGGACTGAAAAATTTCTTTATTCAGTTTACACAAACAAGACTAGCTGCACAATTGAACACTGAACATTGATCTTTGTGATAGAAGGACCTGTGTGTATCTTCCTGCTAAAGTCATGTATCAGTGTGTGTAATTTTTTTTTGGCCCCATGGTAGTTCTTCTCCCCTTTGAATCCACTGAGGGTCCACATCGACGTGGCTCCTAATGGCAAGTCAACTGGAGAGGCAGATGTTGAGTTTCGTTCCCATGAAGACGCTGTGGCAGCCATGTCCAAAGACAAGAATCACATGCGTATGTACCTTCTTCTTCATGTTACCTGTTGTCACGTTGGCTTTGACACCACTTTTACTCAGCATTGTCCCTGACAGCAGGAGGGATTGGAGCAGTTATATGTGCAGAAGCAGAATAATAGTCAGCAATGGTAACGTGCAGCTAGTTAATGTATGATCCAAATCAGTGGCCCAGTTTGAAAACTTGGGGTGTGCCTCATTGGTTAAACAGACCTGACTTGACTATGGTAGTAATCTGGGCGATTTACCAAGCACAACTCTGCCAGCAGAATGCCAAATGCACTTTATAAAGACATCTTATATTTCAATACCACTTCACACTGAAAAGTGCCGTTAACTAGCCGTTTAGCACAAATATGCAGTTTTTAGGCCGGATCAAGGTTGAATCACAACAAGTGAGCAGTTTGTTTGAAACCGTAGACCACATCCACTAGAGGATCTCGGTGCGGTTGTTTTGGGCTGCACCTGAGTGAGACTGCTGTGTCCAGAACAGAACCAGAACCATGCAAACGAACGAGAGATTGATTGAAAAGAAAAAATATATAATTAGTTCGACAGTAAAATTGTTCAAGTTCCTCAAAAACTGCTTGGTTTCTTTGTTCTGACATTGGTCACACTGCCAGAGTTCGGATCTAGAACAATATCTGCAAAATCACGTGTTTATTCATACTTCAGTGAAAATATTCTGATTAGTCACGTAGAGACGAAAGAAATAAGTTCTAGGGCCACTTTGTGATGTAGCGTGAACACCCAATGTAAGATACACTTCAGATAATAATTTGACCAACGTTAAAAAAGTTACACAGTGTAGCTTTAAGAAAACTAAATCCTGTTCTTAACCCTGAAGCAAATTTAACATTTTTATGAAGCCCTTTGCGCCACAAAGACCCATCTGTTGTTAAATCAGAATACACCTAATAACATAATGCTTTAGTGGATTAAATTTACCAGTAAACACAGGTTCTTCAAAGGGCTGAATGATGGATTGATGTTTTCTCCACAGAACATCGCTATATTGAGTTGTTCCTCAACTCAACATCCAGTGGATCTGCTGAAATGAGTGAGTTTTCATTCAGGATTTTCACTTACACAAATGCAAAGTTAATAAAAGTTGTATTTCTTCCTGTGAGATTGAACTATGTTTCCAAATCCTTTCAGGCCGTGGCGGCGGTGGTTACTACAGTACCTCAGGAGGTGGTGGAGGCTCACGGAGCAGCGGGCTGCGTGGTGCATACTGAGTATATCATCCCACTGTTCCAATCCATTCTGACGTTTGTCTCGCGTCCCTTTAGGCCACATTTACTTGAATTATAAGCAGGAAAGCTGAAGCTAGTCATACCTAACAGCCATTCTCGTTATCGCAGGGTGTACTATAACTCTCCCTTCAAACACCTATAAAAAGACCAAATATGACCTCAACAGGCGCCGTCATTACATCATTCCCAAAAGCGTATGAAGAACAAAACAACATGACAAAATGTTGTTGGTGCTGGTTGAGTCATATTGGATATTTCTTACTTATTTTTTAAACAATTGGATATTGTATTGTAGTTTTTCATGATTAAAACAAA
>NC_046612.1:2797942-2805442 GCF_900324465.2 Anabas testudineus | reverse complement strand
ACGGGCTCTGATAGTCTGCCTTTCTCCCAATTAAACACCAGTCACATGCTCTGTGGTGTTAGTGTTGCTGCAGGAACTCACATGACATTAGCTCAGGATGTGTCTGGATGTGAATTTGAATGATCATGTGTTCATGTGACAAGTTTATGCCCAAGGATCAATAGACTACTGACTAGTGCTGCAGTGTGTGTGGATCAGTCAGCAGCCAGAGCTCGGTGTGGGGCTGTGAGCTGGTTAAATGGCAGACATGGCAGGGGGCTGGAGCTGGGGGCACTGGGTGAACCAGGAGATGTGACGGTTCGGTGTGCAAGTGAGTTTCTTTGGCGTTGTAATGAGCAGAAGTGAACCCTCCCCTGAAACCCAGCACTCGCACCCCCTCTCTGGCTGCTCAGACCTTGGCTTGTCTCAGAAGACACATGATCTCAGGCTGCAGGCTCCAATGTGTGTGTAATGCCTCTGGAACGAGTGTGCTCCCCCGGCTGGTCTGTTACACATTCCTCTAGGTATGTCTAATCTGTATGTTGAAAATTGGCCGCAGGACGTCATATCTTGTTTGAATTAAGGCAGTGATGAAAAAATACCCCCCCCCCCCCCCCCAGTTACAATAGTTAATAAAGGTGTAAAGAAAATCGCAGCAGCAAAGAAAATGTCACTGCATCTCCTCAAGTTGCCCTATGTTAAAATGTGTCCTTTCAAAATGGCAGTCTGCGTCTAATGAGCCCGGCCACTGTCCCTCTGCACTCAGGAGTTCTGCTTCTGTTTCATCTCTGTGAAAATGTCATTTTCTCAATCGTCACTGTTCACGGTTACTATCAGCTGCTGCTTTGTATGCAGCTCTTCCGCTGTGACAGCACCGATCATTTATTAAACTGGCCAAACACAGCCTGGCTTTCCTGACATAAAAGCAGCAATCAAATGCTTTTTCATTACGTTAGAAATTGAGCTGACCTTTTGGAGACTGTGTGTTTATGTGACATGATGCCATTATGAAACCGGTCTCGTCTGGAGTCATCAACAGACACACTCTGTGTAGCTGTTCAGTTATTTAGTGCTGAAAGCAGAAGCAGTGTGAATCACATCCACATCAATCTTTAAATCTGGGTCTTCTGTACATGCAGAGAGCAAAGACAACAATTTGCTGGCTAATTGTGGGACTCATGCTGCTTGGTCTGAAGCCTCGGGGGCTCCACCTTTCTCCCATCATGTGCTTCTGGCTTGTAAACAACTTCAAAGCCGGCCTTGTCCAGTCGTGGCTGCGGCCTCCTCATCACCAGCACACGGCTGATTTATTGATTTGTCGCCTTTTGTTCTGCATTAAAACAGAACTCTGCTGTTTCAGGTGACCACAGAAAGGAAGTAATGAACAACCCGTAGCGACACTTTATTCACAAGAGGCACAGTGTTAATGCACTCGGCAGTGGGGGGGGGGGGGGACTTCGGACCAGCACTATTCCTCGACACTTGTTCCACAGTTGTTCTGAAATAAGCTAAATGTGCTGTTAACGCAGCAGTAACTTGGTGAAGGATCTTTGTCTGCTGTGCTCTGCTTGCTTTTCAGAGCAGCTCCCACTTGCACACATGGAACTCATTCCTATTTTTTATGGATCTCAAGGTCTGAAACAAATGTTTGGAAGCGGTTGCCAGTTGGTAACTAGGCGCCAGCGTTTTGTTGCCAAAACTGGCAAAAATAATTGGCATAGTTTTGTTAATTTGAGCGTGAGTGATCCTCTGTGATGTGCAATTATAGAAGAGCTACGTTTAAACGGACTTACAAGGCTCTGTACATTCAACAGATGACTACACCCATTATCACATGTACAGTTTCTGCTCCTCCAGGTACTCCGGATGACATTATCTGCACTGATGATGTCATCCGGAGGAGTTTTTCAGAGTGACATTTGAAAATAAGAAGGTATGGATACCAGTCGTGTATGAATTGTCCCCAAACGAGAACCACAAGAAGTGAAAAGCAGTGAAGTTGCCCTTTAATTAGCAGAGTAACAAAATGCTCGTCTGTCTGTTGGAAAGTGTCCCTCTTGTTTGGCTTCAGGATCCCAGTATGTGGGATGGTTTCTCTGTGACATTGATGTGTTGTCATTTTCCTTTCCACCACACTTTCCTCATCCTCAGTGATTCAGTGAGTGAGAAATGTGATTTATGTCATTGTGGATTTAGGCAATCACTGTGTGGATAGAGGCATTTAGTTAGAATCCATCGTGAGTGATGAAATCAAACCTCGTTTCTGGTACTGTTCATGGACTGATTTCATTCTGCATATGTGTTCGGTATATGTGCAGTCTGAGCAGATCTGAGTTGTACAGTTTTCACTGTGCTGGATTCAGATTGCCTACCTATGCATACCTTCAACATGACTGAGACAGATACACCAGTTGCTTCTCTGACAAAGCAGCTGCTCAACAAGGGTTTGTTGTATTAAACACACTGACTGCGAATACTTTAACTACCAGTGTTGCCAGATCAACTAATACTGAGGTGTTGCAGATTACAGCTTTAAAAATGTCATGTCTTATGAATTGCAGCCATTCAGGAGTGGTGCGGGTTGTGTTTTGTTCTTGGAGTTCGGTGGTGTGAGAGCAGGTCAGTGGAGGAATGTCTGACCTAGTTCAAGTCGACAATATAACAGAATTTCACACCTTGTTGTGACCGAGCAGCATGCACAACCTTTAAACACAGCAGTCAAATCACAGGATCCCAAACAGACAGAGAGCCTCTGTACCTGGACACTTAGCTTTGGATCATAACAAATGTGATCAACCACCTCTTTGTCTTTTTTGTGTGAACTACAGTTCCACATTAAAGGGGCTCTCTGAATTAGCAACAGGTGGCCAGCTCACAAAACATTAAACTCTTATAGTTTATCGTTAAAGGTCAAATGAAAAAAGTAACGGTGTAGAGCACATTTAGTATTTCTAATCATATCCCAACTGTTTCTAATGAGGTGCATGTCCAGGCCACCTGCAGTGAAGAAGCAGTTATGTTGGGATGTGTGAGTTTTAGATGCTGGTCATCTTTGGATGGATGTAGCAGAGGCTGCCTTCTTGGCACAGCCCGTCTACTTTCTGTTTTTTTCCCACCTCCCACTGAGTTCTGGTTCGCTTGCCTCCCACTCAGTCCACCATCCAGCGTGCATTGCATCACAAATCTAAGCCCGTACAGTGGTTGCCTTCCAGTAACACGGACTATTTCTGCACAAGTGGCCTTTGCTAATTGATTTGGTTTTAAATACTCTGCATGAGTCAAGGATAGGAAATGTTTGCTGTGTTCTTTTGCAGTCTATAATTAAACACGAGCTATGTTTTAGGAGGAGCAGTCTGTCTGAGCAACCGGTGCCCTGCAGCAGCCGCCATATGTGGTTCTGTGAGTGCTGTGATGTAAGGACCCCCAGTCTGCTCTTTAAAAATACAAAATTTTGGTCATGCTGAGCAGTCTGGAGCAGCAGTAGCTCGTATGGTTGTCATAGTGACGGGGATGGAAACTCATGCTGCCTACTACTTGATAGGCGTTTAGAACACACTCTTTCATTTGCCCTCTTCCAGTAGTTTAAGTTCAGTAATGCTGCTTCTTTATAGCACTAACTTGTGTTATATGGCTGAAACAAATCAAACCTGTCATTTGGCATTTAGTGACTGAATGGAAATCGTGCCGCACTTTTTTTGCTGTAGCCTTTAGAGGGAACCCACACATGGTTATCTATTGATCGGACTGATACCTTGAAAAAGTTAAAGCTTCTTTGTTGGAATGAGGTGAAGTGCTCCAGTTTAAATGAACACAAGCCGTTTGTGAATGCAACTGGCTCCTTTATTAGCTTCCCGCACTGCTCGACACAGGATCTGTTACAGCTTTTAGGCTATAAATAGATAATTGTCTGCTGATGATTTCAAAAATGAGTTTGACATCTCCTTTCTTATTCTAGTATTTTTAGTGATTGTATTTAATTGAACTGTGCCGACGGTGTTGCCGATTTGACTGCGTTGTTAGATTAGTTCAATTTGGAAATGATGAAAGTAGATTTTTGGAATCACTGTCACTTTGCGTAGCTGTTATCTGAGCTTACTATTATGATAATTAAACAGTCAGATCGGCCAGGAAATCGTGGTCCTCTTAGCTACACAAACATCTGTAAGACCGATCAGTAGTTATTGGGCCAAATCCAGGTTCACTTTAAAACCACAGTTTGTGATTTCAGCGTTTTTGGCCAAAGCAAACCATCATCACAGTCCTCGACTGAAAGAGTATCTGCTCTGAAATGTGTTTCAGGTTGCAGCTGAGCTCTTTGGCTATTACTGGACTGCATCTCTGGCAGAAATCCCTGCTGCCATGGTTGCCACCTCGAGGCTCATGCCTCTTAGTCACCAGGGCAGAAATGTAACCTAATCAGGTGTCTGCTGCTCCCAGTACATAAGCGCACCCCGCTGTTAACATAGTATAGATTGTCACACAGATCTGTACAACACCACATGTGGAGGAGCACATTGTGTCATGTCACTCTGCTACCCTGCAATTTTCACTTGGTTTGCTTATTAATTCTTTTTATGGCTTTGGGCAGTAAAATTAATTTTCCATCTAACGTCCTCTTCCTTCTGCTTGGTGGTTGCTCGATGTTGCCAAAGTAAATAGGAAATAGAATAGTTGCCTAAAGGTTACAGAGACATGTCTGTTACATAGAGATTGGAGGTTTGCTTCTCCAGACAGAATAAAAAGTAGGAAGTGAACCGTGTCGCACACTTCACTACAAATGCTCCTGATCGTTCTCACACTCAGTCCGTGGACTGCTCAATGCCAAATAGTACTAGTTGTGGTGATTGGTATCTTTCTTATGCAGATTAGGTGCGTGAATGAGGGCCTACAGACTTGATGGGTCGGCCACATCGACCCCACCCTTGGATTTTAAAGACTGGAGCACCGAAGTTCCCCCCATTGCTTTGAAGATCCCTCAGTATTTGGCTGTAATCTACTCCCCAAGTCTCAGACAAACGCTGCTCTCATTACTTAACATGTTTGTTGACAAATTTCAACATTTGTGTCACTCATCAATTTATTTTTGCACCCGATGATGTTTGTGAAAATGATCCTGCGTTGGAATTCCCCAGGAAGTGACTGTGGAGCAACGCTGAGCTTTGTTCAGCAGGAGTAAGTGAACATTCATGGAAATGTATCCCACCCCCCGCTCCTCCTCACCCTCCTGTAGCCCAGGGCGTCTATTCTTAGTTTTCCCCATAAGGATAAATTCTTGTTACAAATATTTGGCGGCTAACTTGCGTGGGGAGTTACCCCACTGTATAAGGCCACCCTGCTGGCAGAGGGGCTGAAAAGGCCCCAGTGCTGCAGATTAGAAAGGACGAAACAGGCTGAAGATGAGCAGGAGATTGGTGAATCACTTATAGTCTATCATATAGTCTAAAACGATCGCTGCAGTACTTTCTTTCTTTCCTTTTTTTGTTAAATTGAACTTCATTTAATTTATTTCTCATTTAGATAATCATGACATACTTTTATTGATCCCCTTGGGATAAAAATCTTCTTGCAGGAGAGTTCAGATTACTCACAGATTCACCTCAGTGGGCTTTAGTTTGTACAACGACGGCCTCTGTCCTAAGGAAATATTCCCCCTATAACAGGAAAATGATGGAAGAAACCTCAGGAAGAGCAACAGAGGAGGGATCCGCTCTGCTCTTTGTTGTATGAAACATCATGTGTGAAGCAGAACAACAAGGTTTTAGACTGTGTAATGATAGTTTACAGGTAAAGTAATGACTAGAACCAACACTTCCCGTAATATAACTTAATCGTGTATTTTGTTTTGTCGCAGTGGATCCAAAACAGCACCAACTGTCAGAACCCACTCACTGTCAGCCTGTCAGCCATGACTTGCTAAAACTGGCTTCTCGTTAGAACGTTCGAAACACAGGCCTGAGATATTTCTGATGACTGAAACGTTGTGTCTGGAGCCACGAGAGATGTTGTTCACCATCGACCATTTTCAGGAACTGTGCAGTTACTGCACTGATGCTGACGTACAGAATTGGTGGACTTTCCCTTTAAGTTAGTATCTTCAAATCGATCGGTCGGACATCACCTACTATTGCTGCCAGTGTTTGTTTCAGTCCCCCCTGATCGGTCACGACGCGCTGATGCTTCTTGTTATGTTGTGATTAGTGCTGAGGTTTCTCTCTTTTGTTGGACAGTGTATCAGGGAGCAAAGTGCATGTTGACAAATCCACCATCACGTATGATAGTAACATTTCATCACAAGCAGGTGAAAAAGCTTTAACACACAGACAGGACGAGTCTCGTCTCATAAATCTCATATAACAATAGTCTGCACACTAATTATTCAATATTTTCTCTCTCTTACATGAAAATGGTTTTAGCCATGTTGCTTTTTTCAGATAGCTTTGTTTTCACGTTGCTGCCTTCTGAAACGTATTGAACCTGACACTGCAAAATTCTGCAGATGGATGGCACCAGAAATAGCCCTTTAAGTGGCCGTTAATGTACGACTGTTACACAATCGGACTGTCAGTGCTCCTTGCCCTTGGCCAAAACCTTTTCTGTCTGGAACAGACTTGCTTGCACTCTTCCCTACCTCCCTGCAAGCCTCTGATGTTGCTTGTGGAGGTTGTAGAGTTTGAATAGAGCTATATAAGGGAAACTATTCTTTGTTTATTAGTTAAGGGAGAGTACATGGGACTGCTGCCAGGCCTCTCACAGTACAAAATGGGGAAAGAAAGAAGATGAAATGCCACTACACTCATACAGTACTCTGCTGTGTAGAGCTGTAAAACTCCTTTTTAAAGGCGGTGTTATGAGCGTGGCAGCTGGCTTACATTACATGTGGACATTCAAAGCTCAGTGTTAATCAAGTGGCTGAAAATAGCCTTTTATTTGTGCACCGTGCTCTGGGCAGTGCTCACTAATGCAGCAAGCCACAGAGATACAGCGCTTACATTAGCGGCCTCCCAATGACTTCATCTGGAGTCAGTAGAGTTATGAGCAGGGGAGATTGTTGGAGACAGGCCATTTATCCAGCTGCAGCGGACGACTCCTCTGCAAGCTTTACTCACAGTTTAGCAGGTGTGGCATCGCTGTTTGATGCTCACCTCAGCTCCAGTGCATCACTGACACTCAGCCTGCAAATAAACCAGCTAAAGGAACAGTGTAGGACTGAGATTGGATATTTTTATTTAATGCCTTTCTCCTGTGCGATTGAACAACACATAACAGCTGTGCTATTCAGTTAAGATGGAAGCTACAGGGTTATATTTCAAGTTTTGGTAGCGGTGAGGTGTTTGAGGTTACCTGCTCAACTCTTCTGTATGTCTAGAGACTGTACGGAGAGGTCTCCACCACCTGTCTTTTATAAACCGGTTCATCAGGGCTGTGACTGATGTGCAAGTCAATTCTCAGGTTGAGTTGTCAACTTGTTGTTGCATACACTTTACATGAACTGCATGCTGTTGAGCAAAGCTCTACCTTCAA
>NC_046612.1:1270442-1290442 GCF_900324465.2 Anabas testudineus | reverse complement strand
GTATATTGTGATCGTTCCACACATCTTGAATTCGTATTAGCTAATTAATGCACAACCAGGTCAAAAAGCACAGCTGGCCCGGGTTCCTTCCTCTGTGACATCGTCCAAATCACTTTTAGAGGAAAGAACGCTGCTGCAACGAGCAGATGAAAAATCAGATCAAGTCAAACGCTTCCTCACATATTAGTACAATCAGTATATGGTACATTAGTATTTATTACTTCAACAACATGGATTAATGAGACAGAGACTGATTAAAAACCTTGAATCCATTTAAAAACAAACCTCCATCACAGACAGTGACGTGGCAGAATCTCTCTGAAGCCACTGGATCTGGTTGATTTAATGACGGACATCAGAAACCTGCAGTCCAAAACATTTCCTGGGTTTCTCGGGAAGTTCCTGGAGTCACGTTAGAGTCGATAAGTTAGGTCACAGACATCATTTAAATTAAAACTGTGTTTTGTTGCCTTTTTTTTTTTTAGTTTAAATTAAAACTGAAACAACCTCTATACAGAAAATACTGTGTTTGTGATGTGACTGACCCGTTGAATTCTGCCTTACTGTAACCTGACACAGCTCGGGTTAAACCATTAGTCCGTTCCATCCTGACCTCCTACAGTGAAAATATTAAATGAACCTGAAACATCATATTTCACTTCTGACTAACATCAGTAAAACAACACTAGTGTTTTACCAAGACAAACCTGCAGAAACCAAAAGTTCATATCCTGTAGTTTGTTCTGCTCCTGTCGTGAGAGAGCAGCAGTCAGGCCTGAACAAATCTCCACTGAAGCATTCAGCGTATGCATCTTTCTCTGCACTCTCTTGTAAGTCGCTTTGGATAAAAGCGTCTGTTAAATAACTAAATGTAAATGTTAAATTTTAACACGGGAGCTCGCTCAGTCCTGAATCATCCTTTGTATGACGAGTGCATGAGAACAAGCAAAGAGACCAAAGGCTGTTTGGTGTTATCAGTTTGGAGCTTTGACTGAAGACAGAACCACGAGGTCTGACCCAAATCAAATCTGTGAGTAATGGAACCTACGAGGTCACAGAGACAGATTCACTTTGTGTTTTATTCAGTTGAAGCTGAACCTGACACGCTGTGCTAAAACGTCCTGACAGCAACAAGAACACAGCACAACATGTCCACGTTGCACAGACGAGGACACGCGTGCATCACGGTGCTTCCACCTACCGTGAGCTGAGTCCTGGCAGCTGCATGACTGAGAGTCTCCACTTTGTTCTGCTGTTGATCTGCAGGTTCCTGTTCGTCAGGAAGTCCTGATCCCAGTCTCTGTGCTTTCCCATCCTGCCACATCTCACTCCAGCTGTGACCGTCTCCCCGTGTCCTGCTTAACGAGCCAATCAATCTGCCGCTCTTTACATTTCTTTTAGACCCACTGATGTTTAACTGGCCTCCTCTCCCTGTCCAAGGCTTCCATCAAACATCTGTCTCTGCTCTCCAGGATCCTGTCCTAGCTCCTGTCTTCATGTGGGCCTGCACTCAGTAAAGATGCTTCACACTGACTGAAGAGCCCCGTTCCACCTTAACTCATTATGTTTACTCGTTTCCATGTAATCTTCCTTTACTGGTCAGAGACATTAGATGACATCAGATTACTGCATTAATCACCAATGGGAAAACACGTTTGTTTGCTCATTCATCTTCACACATAACAGAAGATGAATAAGTCTGAAAAATCTTAAGTCCCTTGAGGAAAATGTTTGATTTGTGATATTGGGATAAAAACACAACTGGACTTTTGTGAAAGCTGTAGCTCCATCATTACCAGATTCCAGGAGCAGCCTGCTGAGCCACCACATAAAATAATAATTCATGTAATACAACAGATAAATGATTAAGTCAACGTCTGACTAACACCACGGGGAACGAGCTTCCCATGACAACATACCACAAACGAGCCTGATGTTCTGTGTCTAACTAACACAACTAATAAGTTATTTACCCACACGACTTAATGCTGCTGAGAATTACTCTCAATTACAGTGACTTTTCAAATCTCACTTGTTCACTTTTCACTGCATCCAAACAGCACATGGATTAAAAGTTGTTTTCTAACTTTATTAAACCACTGAAACACTGGATTTTTTCTACAAACCTGCAGCCGTTCACATTAGTCTGCAGTTCACTTCAACCAGCGTGTACATCTTTTTTTACCAATGAGGAATAAGAACAGGGTCGACGTCTGTCCTGCTGCTGCTTTTCAAATCGTGTACGTCAGGAATGTGCAGGCCAACATTTCCCATAAAGCACAGCAGCACCTGCCACGTTTGTTTTAACAGGTCCGTGTTATCTAATCTGTCACTACTACACATAAGAACAGTGAATTGATCCTGTAGCTTTTTGTCCAAATCACTTCTGGAAACTGTGCTGAACTGTTCATGCTGCTCGTTGTTCTGTGCATTAATGCATTCTGGATGTGAACTTCACTGCAGGACAACGGTGCAGGAACGAATGCTTGAGTGTGCTCTGAGGGAGCTGCTCCGATTCCCACAGAGGACGACTAAGGTTCAGGAAAAGCTTCTACTGAAGAACAAAGGTTAAAAAAGATAGAGAGAGTTTCCAGAGTGGATTCATGCTGAAGGTGGAGAGAGCAGCAGAAACAATTCAGAGACAAGTTGTTTTTATAGGAGCATGAAAAAAACAGATGAGGACAACTTTTAGTAACTCAACTCTGAGACGAGCACACACACACACACACACACACACACACACACACACACACACAGTGTGTGTCCAGTGTACTAGTGAGACTGTTGCTGTGACAGGCAGAGCATATGGGCTATTTGCATATTATGGCTCCCCTGAATCTTCAGCCTCACCTTGAATTTGTTCATATTTGTGTGTGTGTGTGTGTGTGTGTGTGTGTGTGTGTGTGTGTGTGCGTGTAATAGAAGTCATTGGCGTGACAGCTGATATTTGGGGTGGGAGGTCAGATCAGATGCATAAAGGACAGCTGGACAGTTACTGTACACTACACACACACACACACACACACACACACACACACACACACACACACACACACACACACACACACCTGCTTCTTCTCGTTGTTTTTTTCTTCTTGTCCATATAAAACTTTCTCTCTCGAGATCTTATTTAACAGAAACCTGTGAAACTCCGGCTCTAAACTCAAAGTTCAGCTCACAGCTACAGTTTCCAACTTTAGGGAATCGAGCTACAGGCAGCAGACGACCTGAGATCTGTCCACTTTGTTCTTCTTCTCAGGTCTCAGTCATTCAAGAAATATCACCTTTTTTCAGCCTGAAGACAACTTCAGGTCAAATCAGAACTCTCTTCTGATGGTTCTTCCTTCTTCAAGAGTCTCAGCTCTAACGCCACAATCAGCAGCTCAGTCTGTGAATCAGCTTCTTCTCTTTGTTCTTTTATTTACATTTTATTGTCCTTTCTATCATGTGAAGCAGATTCTGAGCTGACGTCAGCAGTGGAGTCTGTTTAAAGCTCATACTACTCAGAATAGAAACGTACATCAGACTTTTAATCAAACGTATGACTTCACATCTTGTCGTTAGCAGAAATGAACAAAACTATGAGATAGACAGAGTTCTTGTAATTAAAACATTCATTTTCTCACTATTGTTAAGTTATAATTACAAAACAGAGGAGCTGCACTAAAACTTATTTTTAACTAAAGTAATAAAGTACATGCAGTGCGTCTGTGCCGTGTGTTGTTACAGTCTCTCCGTATCTCATCGCTTCCTTCTCGCCGCGTCACACAAAAGTTTGCCAACTTCCAACATGCAGCATGAATCCACATCACATGTTCACAGCGTATTTGTATGTGCGGGGGCGTCAACGTGGCTGCTGCAGACAGACCTTTAATATTTGATGAGCTGCCAGATGGCACAGCAGAGCCTTTAATAACCATCTTTAATATAGGTAGTCAAGAAGACCTGTGTGTGTGTGTGTGTGTGTGTGTGTGTGTGTGTGTGTGTGTGTGTGTGTGTGTGTGCGTGCGTGTGTGTGTTTGTGTGTGTGTGTTTCTTGCGATCAAAGAAGCCAACTCCAATGGCAGACACACGTCAAGATCCAGACGCACACATCAATAATTCATCAAACACACTCACACACACACACACAGTGAGGAGTTATGCTGAGACAAAGACTGAGGGACATGTCAGATATAATTCAGTGTCTGGTTTAAAGATCAAATAATCTTTCATTTATTTTTTCATTTAAGTTTTGTACATTTTCCTGATTTTAATTGATAAATGTTATATTATTATTTTCTCTCCTGTCTTGTTGCAGACGAGACCTGTCCCCGATGTCAGCATTAAAAAACGCAGATGAACACAAAATAAAATGATGTCTTCACAAATATACTGCAACTCTGGACTAAGGTAGACGTGGCCCACAGGAGCTGTACGTCATTAAATGGAACTCCTTAGTACAAAGTCAGTGTAAAGTCCAGCTGAACCTCTGCATGAACAGAGCAGGTAAATGTCTGGAGAATTCACTGAGGGAGTGGACGTGTTAAGGTTTCTGTCGTGTAACTGAGACTGCTTCGGTGTGCTGAGTCAGCATTTCCACATGGATAAAACTCTATGAAAACTAACTATTCCAAGTAGCATCTGTCCTCCTGTGTATGTTTAATCATATGTGAGACAACGACTGCAAAACAAACTTTGTATAAAAGAATTAGGGCAAAATGATGGAAGTCACAAATAACAGACTTGATCCATCACAGCTCTGGAGGACAGAGCCTGAAACGAGTTTGTGTTTTAATTCTGCAACACATTGCCACAGGTTTGATAAACTGGTAAGAGAAGAGCACCGACAGGAAATAAAACTGACGTCAGCCTCATTCTTCAGCATTTGAACATGTTGTTAAGAGACAAACACAGCGTCTGGTGCCTGAGTTGAAACAGTAGCTGACCCTGTTTCCCAAAAGTTATCTTCCTATACAACTAAACTAAACTGCAAATGAGTTGGAAAAATAACATTTTGACTGGATTCAGAACAGGCTCGAGATGAAAGAGCCAAGTTTTTTGCATTTGCATATTTATATTTTGTTAAGTTCAGAAGTCTCAAACTGTTTCAACTTCTGTTGTTACTGTTCACGTTAGTTCTGTCTCAGTCACTCGTCTGTAAAGAACATGCACATTAACCTGTGCAGAAGGGGCCACAGAATCAAAGCTTCACTGACTGATGTCTTCAAATTGGCAATAAATAATAAGAAACACAGATATTTCACAGCATCTGACATCCATCATTCAGAGCGACATTCTAACGTAACACCGTTTTATTCATGCTCACTATCCTTTCACATGTGCACCCCCAGCTCTGCCTGCACAACAGCAGCTCAGTTCATTCAAGAACTGTTCAGTCAGAGGGAAAATTATACCACAACGCTGAAAATGTCCATGTTGGGTTTTCTGATGATGTGAATATCTGCAGGTTGTTGCCATGGAAATCTCATTCTCATCGCTGCCTGACATCTTGCATGACATGAATGTTGAATAAGAGCTGACCTGCGTCACCTGCTGTCAACTGTCAGGAAATCCTGGTTCACTGCTCCGAGCAACAAGAAGAGGAAACACACTGAGGGTCTCTAAACTCAGGCTGCTGGAAAATATACATTTACCTTTGGCTTCACTCACCTCACATATGTCAACAGATATCGCCCTTAGAGTTGGAGTTGAGCAGCTTTAACAATTGGTTAGTTTGGCTACACTGGATAAAGACACCAGTACTAGACATTGTAGTGCTGTTTTCCCAGTGCTCCTCAGGGGCACTTGGGTTTTCACTATAATTCTGTCAGGTCGTAACCGTACTAAGTAAAGTGTTGATATTTGGTGAATATTGAATAAACTGAATTGAACTGTAGGGTTAAAACTGCAGTAGTAATTACTTCTCTTTGTGTATAAAGAGGCACAGAAATTAAGTTTTGAGTGACAGGTTAAATGACAGAACTGAGTTAAAGCATTGATGGGTATTTTTAAATCAAGGTCACAGTGAGACTGAATTGAAGACAGCATTAGAGACTCTGCATAAGCAACTCTGTCTCCTACATATTATGTTCCTATGCAACTAAACTGTATGTGATTACTTTTTGGTGGTGGTGAACATAATCATGTGATGATTATGGTCTGATGCAATCTGTTTGTTGAATGGAGGACGTCTTCTCTTCAGGCTCTGGTTCAATCAAATAACAAATGTGATGCTGTATATGCATAAAAATGCTAAAAGGAAACAACAAATAAATGTGGATTATTAGGAGGATGAGATGTATCAGCAGAACACTTTCACTTGAATACAAAAATATCTAAGCAATAAAATATATGCCAAGGAAACAATCCACCTCTGGCAGACATAGTAAACTGTACTGGTTCTGACTGCCAGCATCTCTCACTCAGCCTGATCTCAGCTTCTTTTAAGAGCAGGCAGATCCACACATCAGCAACACGTTTGTATCACAAACAGACCTAATAACCTCAGTAACTGACTCAGTTGTAAAAGATCTGAATTTAGGACTCAAATCAGCCAGTGAGGCTACACCAAACCAAACATGGGGCTGCTCTTTCACTCTAGATTTGTGAGCAGTAGATAGATGATGAGACGAAGAAAGTAAGAACAAACAGTGAAAGAACTGAGCGTGTACTGTACACACAAAGTAAGCTGGTGCGTGTTGCAGAGTTTTGTACGTGACGAGTCTGCTGAGAGAGTGATGTGATCGGAGCTCCAGCTGCCTCCAGCATTAAGAACAACACACGATCCTCCTCTTCATGATTGGATGATTGCATGTCAACAAATCCCAGAGTCTCTAAGCAGCGCAGATATGAAGGCAGCAGACAGATGAGGAACAGTTTCAGAGTGCACTACGGTTCAGATACAGGAATCAGTGCTCCCTGCTGCTGGCCGTCAGGAACTTTGTGAAATGAGCACAAAATGCAAAAATAAGACGTGTTCTCTCTGAAACATGTAGTACTTTACCACTGAAATACAAAGGGAGACCTGCACCTTTCATTAGGTCCATACAGTGCAGGGAGTATGATGCTCCTTATGCTTTAAAATCACTTAGAACAATAACAAATGGAGAAGAAATGAGACTTTTCAGAGATCTTTACCACTAGTGAAGCAGAAAAGGGACTTGTTATTTGTACGGTGGCCCTTTTGGGACACCTCAAGCTCCTGCATGTTAAAACAGATTCTATGCTACGTACAGGTTGTAATGCAGTAGAGAAAGAGATTTACTGTGTCCAGCCACCATACGCTGACACCACCTAACACCCCGTATGTGTCAATATATATTTGTGGTTCTGTACAAATTTCTTTCAGGGCCTTTGATAAGTCTGTTTTAGGGCATAAAGAAAAGCCAGGATACCTGTTCCCAGACTTTATGACAAGTAAATCTCCTCCTGGCTCTACCTTTATTTGATGAACAGATGTGATGGTGGAATGGATCTCAACATTATCTAGAAATCCCAATTTCTAATCTATTGCTTTCTCCTGACAATGAACTGCTCCGCTCTACCTGGTTTACTGATGCTAGTGGAATGCCACAATGCTGCATGCTTGGCCCACTTTTATTCTTTGTCCACATAAATAATTTAAGTGTTAATGCTGATGGAACGTGCACTCGTTGTTATGCATAACATAGCTTTTAATATTCTGCAGTTTCAGCGTTCACTACTCTTATTATATTATTATTATTAAGTTATTCTCTAATTGAATCAGACTGATATTGTGACTCAAGGAAAGAAAATCTATGTTGTTCCTTGTTAGAGATACATTGGTTTGTTGATTAATATCTTTGTTTGAAGCTTGATGTTGAAACCAGGGGAGACAAAGAATACAAATTATGATTTTATTTTACACACAAGTCCTACTATTCCCTGGAAGCCTGGAAGAGACTGGTGACTTTTTATACATGAATGCACCAGCACAGTGTCTTAATGTGTTGAACTCTATTTATTTCAGTGATTTAAGAGTTGCTATGAATTCATCATTGTTCCTGAATTTCCCTTCAGGGATGATCTCATCTTAATTTATCTTTCTACTTGAGTTGGCTGCCCTTCGCTTGCTATGCAGCACTTGAATCATGGTTTATTTAAAGCTACTCTGGACAAACTCCCCCCCATATTTCTGCAAACTCATTTAACAGGGCTCATCTTCCAATTACAATCTTAGATGTCAGGACACTTATTTGCTGTCTTTCCCTACTGCTAGAACCAAAAGGGGAGGAAAAAGCTTCAGGTTGTCTTCTCAGGTTGCCTTAGTTTAAACAGGAAAACTAAGCAAATTAATTTGGTATCAGCATATTTTAGCCTTTTAAATATTTAAACCCTGTTGTTTTTAGTTCATTTGTGTTTTTTTTATTCTTTTTTATTGTATGAATGTGTTGTTGAATGTCTCACCTGTGAGGTTCTTATGTTTTGTATTTGATTTTGTGTTATTTGTTGTAATTTTGTTTCCTGTCCGTTTCTGCCCTTGAATATTTTCTTTCCTTGTTAAATAACAGTTACATAAATAATAGATGAATAAAACTGGATAAAATTTTAGCATTAGTGTCTAAACATGCTCAACTAGCATACCAATGGCTTACGTTGACTTTTTAATATTTAGCTTGTTGTATAGGTATATTTACTTTAGGTGACATGCACATGAAGAACAGTATGTTTAGCATGTTAGCATTCTGCATTAGTACTGATCTCAAAGTAAAACTAAGTACTGATAGGTGAAATGATCCTAACAGTAAAACGAGGCTCAACTTGAATCAAAATTAAAATCATTTTGCATTTTGTTTGGTACAATCTAGTAGTTTTACATCGAGCCTCTTTGATGCTGATAATAATAATGTAATGATGTAATGTTTGTTAAGACTGCTTGAAGAGATGTTCTCTTCAACCTCATTCATATTTGTTTTTCTTACAATGGTTCGAAGTATTCAGAGAATACTTAGTAAGTATTAAGAGAATACTGCTCCATGTCATCCACCCGGGAACAGCACTGAGCTTTGAAACCATACATTATGTCACAAACCTCAAAAGCAACAATCACTACAAAGGGAAAAGTTATAAATACAGTGAATACATCACAAACTCACAAAAACAAAATCTTTTTCTCATCAGACTTTAATCCATTCAGTCAACTATCAATCTGAAAGTCATGAGGCTTGGCTGATAGGTGCCCGTGAGCATGCTCTCTGGGCTATGAGGGTTATAAGTTGTCCTTATTACATCCATCTAGACTGATGAAGTGATCCTGAGCTTTGATCATTACGAGTGTGTGAATCCCTTCTGCTCCCTTAATAGTTTCTCTGATAATCTCATAATTCTGACTTCACTCATGGACAAATTTCATTCTCACTCACAAATGCTGACTTGCAGATTGACCAGTGCTCAGAAACAAATGACTTGTGTTTTCCCTCAAATCCGGTGTCGTCGATGATCCACGTCCACGTGGTATTTGTACATTTTTTCTTACTGTGTCTCAGTGTATCATTGTTATTTCTATGTGCAGGTGTCTAGTCTTAGCTTGGGTGAGGGTAATTTTAGGATTGGTTAAAAGGTGTAACTGGAAACACATTTAACTGTGTATTGATTGCAGTCATTAAGTGTTATGAGACTGTTACAGATCTGGTTTTTGTTCTTCTCTTTCAGTGTGTAGTCCTGTGTGGTTGTGTGCCCTCACATTTTTGTAACTTAATAACAAGGAGCAGGAAGAGGAAGCGTGACGAAGAAGAATGCTCCAGCTGCTTTATCAGGGACCATTTTCCACAATGATGACAGTTAGCCAATATGCCCTTCTTACTCCATTCACAGAAGCACTTTTCCTCCTGCCTCAGTAATGGCTGTGTGCCCCGTGATCCGTTCCATGGAAAAATCGGAGGACTGAATGCGTGTGCACGTGTGTGTGATCATGTTTAGGTGTATGGACTGTGGCTTTCAGTAGAGGCATGGTGACATTTCTTGAGCTGGTGGAGCAGCAGAGGAGAACGGTTGCTCACGTGTGACTTACCAAAGTGTAGTTGTAATAAAAACGTGTGAGAGCGGCTCGAGTCTGCTCTGACCTCCATTACTGTGTGATTGTGGGGGCCCGGGGAGTCGCTCCAGCAGCATTATCCCCAATGTAAAACCAGAAGGTCAACCAGCAAAGAAATACTCACAAAGATGCAACAAAGTTTTTTTCCAGTCCAGTAAAACAAATGGGACAAAAACAGGAGACGTGACAACAACAGAATTCACCGTAGAGCTGCATTTATTATTTCTTTACACATCGAGCTATTGATTATTACAATTAATCAATTAAAGTTAATGAGTAAAATGTCAGAAATCCAGGCACAGTCAGACCAAAAGCAGCTAAAAAGGTAAAGATATTCAATTTGTACTGTACAATAATGTAAAATAGGGAAGACTAAGCACATCCTCGAAATTGAGAGACTGGAACCCAGAGGGGATTCTAGGATCAGACCTTTAGGGGTCCTCTGCCCCTAATGAGGATGTGACATACATCCAGTCTCTTAAAAATGTGTTCAGATCACCTGGTAATTGTTAATTTTACAATTACTACATTCATATTTGTCTCTATATATACAAAAAATTTGCACTTAAATCTTAAAAATCTTTTGGTTATTTTTAATATTTTCTGTCCCATCATGCAGCTGATGCAGCTCATGAAATGGAAACTGTTTCACCCCAAAAGCACTTTGCTTTAATGTTTTCTCCTTGGCTTGGATGTTTGGCTTTGTACCTCACTTGTAAGTTCCTTTGGTTAGAAGCATCTGGGAAATGACTAAATATACAACAATCTTATTTTAATACATTTCTGTTAGTTATTTGCCACAAAATATGAAAAAGGAAAGAGGGAGCAGCTCATGCTGCAAATTATTCAACCTCAGTTTAATTATGAACGATATATTAAATTGATTTTTGGAACAGGGACATGGGATATGGACTTGCTTGTACACTCCACCCATCGACCAGGTACTGCAGTACCTCCAGGAAGTGTCTATTCCCATTCTGGGGCAACTGCAGCTCAGCAGTCATCCCCCAATTTTTGGCCACGTTTAAATGTCGCTGGACAAAACACTGAACTCATGTCTACTCTAGTGTCGCTGCGTTGAGTAATAGTTACACGGTTCAAATTAAACTTTTAAATGTGGATCCTCATGAGTACAAATATTTCCCCCTCCTGTTGACTCTGCTTCTAGTTATCTTGTCATTGTCCCACCGCCACCACCTGTTCCTCCAGCACCCTGCCATTCCTCTTCTATTTTTCTTATTTTATCTCGGATTTTTTTTATTGGTAGCAGATTAAACTGGCAGAGCTGTAATGAGATGCCATTTTACTGCAGCAGTAGGAGTCGCCATCTGCCTCCATCTGCTCTCATTCCACAACACCTACACACACACAGACACGCGCTCGGACACGACCACGTGTGTGTTTTTAGACACACACACACACACACACATACGCCCACACTATACATCACACACAGCAGGCAGTAAATCAAAACACACAGCGCCGTGTCCAGCAGGTAGAGACAGGCCTTTCTAATCCAGTCTGCAGGTGGTTCCACCGACCACACGCCACGGTGGGGGCCCGCTGAGAGCGATGGACACAGGGAGGAAACGAGGCAGCGAAAGCACCAAAATGTTCATTATCCACCTCCAGCTACTCTACATCCTCCACTACACAAAACTGGACTGGACTCAGATCATTTCACTACTTTGACGTGTGAAGTATTACATGGAAAAAAAAGACAGAAGCTCGTTCTCCTCAGTCACAGGATGCAAAACTGTTCACTTCCAGCTAGGCTGGGATTTTACACACATTCCTGCCTTAGAGAGAATCAGGAGCCCTGCTGCAGCACAGCGGCGCTTTGAGCTAAATGCTAATGGAATCAGAGGCTCCAGCAGCTGGGAGGTCGTTTATTATTTTAGTTGTTTGCTAATTAGCACAAAGTACAATAGATACTGATGGAATGTTACTAATGTTAATGTTAAACTACAGTCTTGGACACATGCAACAGAGAATGATTAAAGTGATTAAAATTCATCCCGGGAACATCTTTCTGTCAGAGCTTTAAATGTCAGTGTCAAAGCAGCATGAGAGGAAAAGTCGGCCGTGACAATCAACCAATAAATTCAAAAGGATAAAACATTCATCTGTGAATTCTTGGAACATAAAACCTACGACTCTCCACGTGCTCTTCAACTAGAGGCATCCAGTCACAAACCTTAAATCCTACTAAAGTTTATACAAATAACTGCAGCACACACATGAAAAGAGTCGACTTTAGTTCAGACAGCTCTGGATGACGGTCTGATCAAGTTGTAGCTGAACATGTCTGTATTCACACGCATATTTATGCTAATTCATCATCTCCTTATTCAATTGAATTGAAAAGGCTTTTTTCTTTCTTCTGTGCAATAAGCCTCCTGCAGCAGTGCACGTTCGTCATGTACGCCATGTCCCTTTACTACGGTGGTCACTGAACGTGGCACAAAGCCACGTGTCTCTCTAATAATGTTTTTGCACTGGAAATAATAAAAGTGGCAGCACTGTGTGAAAAGATCTTTTTCTCCTATGTATTTCTCTTGATTGGAAATATCGTGGCACTGTGCAGGTTGTGACATTGCTGAATATTTTACAGTTTGTCCTGGGTCACACAAAACACTTTTATCCTGTGTGGATTATTGCCAGAGTTGTGTTGTGACAATAAACCTGCATGTGATTTCCAGCAGAAACACACAGAAGGAGATTCATCCCTTTAATTCCTTCTTAAGTCTATTGGCTGAGATCGTCTTAGTCTTATTTTAGGAAGTTCGCCAGAAGCTTAAAAAGCAGCTAAGGGCTGCTGTGGGGCACTAAAACTACAGGAAGTGTTTCTTTGAATGAATTAATGGAGAGTGAAACTGAAGAGTTTTACTTTTTCTACTTGGACCTGGACAGATGAAAAGAGTCTTGGCAGGTTTCTGTGCTCGGCGCTGTGGATGAGCAGCCTCTGTCCTCCTGAGGGAAAAGCTAATTGAAACTCGGCCCTTTAACCAAACCTGCTGTCAGTCAGCCCTGACCACTCGACCAGGACACAATAATAAAGGCGCCTGTCACTGTACAAACTCTGCTGCTTTCCTTCTCTTCCCATTATGAAAATAAGAGCAACGTGGGGTCCAACTAAACGGACCTGAAAGGGCTGTTTACTCCATTTGATAAAATGTCTTCAGCTCCTGGCTCTCTGGTATTTCTCTGATTCAGCTGTGAACAGTGAAAAGACTGAATTAAATTTTGGCATTTCTTTGTAGCACTTTGCTCAAATGTGTTGTACAATCTCTAAATGCCACTTCCACAGTGTATTTGAGAAAAGAGGATGACAGATTAGAAGAGACTAGCGGTCTTCAGTCCTGATTCCTGGTCCTCACTTTAGCCACCTAATCAGAGGCAATTTACAGCTGGGATCCAGGTGAATGCAATTAACCGCCTGGTGGAAAGAAAACCAACAAGGCAGCTGGATCCAGAAATGAACCCAACTGGAAGAGAAGAACCTGCCCGCCTCCAACAGCTCAACACAAAACAGCATCAAACAATTTGAGCTGAATCCCAGTCCACCTTTAAGCCTCAGACTTTTCCAGCAGTGAATACTAACAAGTTGAACATTTTTAGTCTGCTCACGCATAACTAGACCTGTCCCCAACAAACACAAAGATGCACAAGTTAGAGAGTGGACTGGTGCACGGTGTCGTCCACCTGCACTCTGAACACAGTTCTCTGAGACACCGTGACACAGAAACTAACTTAAACTCAAACAGCTTTCAGCATTTGTTGTTTCTGCTCATTTGCAAAAGAAATCAAGTCAGATAAGAACCCAGAATTAGCTGCAACTAGCTGTACAGGCGTGGATGTCGTGATCCAGACAGTGAATACAATATACGGTGACTGTGCTTTTCTGCAGGGCTGATGTGTCAGTACTGGCAGAAATAAACAGTGATGCGTCTTGATGCAATGAAGCACAGGCAGTGCAGAGTGTTTGGATAAGCATCAGTGCTGCCTCAGAGTCTGTACAAGATAGAAACGTGGCAGCATGCTTCATCAGAGCTGCTCACTGAGTGGTCAGATAGCTCCACAAACCCCCTGCTCTCATATATCCAGTGTCAGGACTGGGAGCGCTGAAGGTGACAGCGTATTGCAGCTTCCTGAAACTGACAGTTTAACATTCACGTCCTGCAGCAGTCGGTCAGCTGTGCGGAGGTGGGACAGAACGTTGGTTTCTCAGTAACTCGGTCTTTTCACTTCTTATGTATCATATTCATCAAATTTCTGTCAAACCACCACAAAGACCAGCACCCGCAGATTTCCTAGAAGCTTTTCAGACTTGCTCAGCCAAAACTGTATGATCTAGTTCTTTTCTGGAATTAGGAGTGAAGACTGAAACTGAGACTCTAAGTGAGTCAGTAAAGGCCACTTCATAGTGTCTGTTTGCTCCACACGTGCAGTACAAAACATTATGTTGATCCCTGACAGCAAATAGAAGAGCTTCTTCGTTTGGTGTATTGTGTAAAAAAATAAAACAGCTGAAGAGTAAGAACAGTATCGAGGACGTCGGCACGTCCTCCAGTACATCTACAGAGCATGAAACGATCCAGGTTACATGTCTGTGAGTGCACCGTGACGCCGATCTGTCCGACCTTAAGACTGCTTCACCCTCAGCTGCTCCAGTTAATCTAGTAGCAGTTTTGCAGAACTACTAAATTCATTTGTAATTGTAGTGGTATGAAACACATTTCATGTAGGCGCAGAAAGTATTTCACACATGTTGCAGGTTAGTGGATTTGGGTACTGTAGCAGTTTTACTTTGTGTCCTTTATGCTAAAAGGGGCTCGTAGATGAGATGCTTTGTGAACTCACAGTGGTATAAGCTCAGGTCCAACTAGTCTTTCAAAGTCATTAACAGTCCTGCACCGGGTTAGGGTTAGGGTTATGACTGTGTCATGACTGTGAGCAGCAGATTTGTGACACTCCTGCCTTTGTCCACAGCTCTGTGAGTTTTCTTTTGCAGCTAACAATCTGCCATCTGATCAATAGGTAATGCAGCGCTCACAGCTTTAGCCTTGAGATGTTCATTGCAGCAACAGGCTATTACAGCCCAGAGTTAGCAATGAGAATGAAATCAGTGGTATAGTCACGCAGTAGGATGGAGGAGAGCAGCAAACAAAAAGGCTCCATTTAGAGTGTGAGGAGGAGGTGGAATGTGACAATGAAATAAACTGTCACAGCCTCTGCAGTCTTTACTTCACTGCTACGTGTTTTTTAAACATTTATGCATATATATATTCATTTTGTGAGAAACTGTTGATTTCTGGTGAACAGATGGATGCTAGTACCTACAGCAGTTGCCATGGTTACAGTCCTGCTGAGACTGTTTTTGGCCGGAGCTTGTTCAACACTTTAGTCACTAATAAAATCATTTTAAATCTATTTACTGTCAGCAGAGTCTTGATTCGCCCTGATTTATTTAGTCCTGTTGTAAACACACGTCTTACACATCAGTCTGATGATCTACTGAGTCCACATCAGAAGCATCTGCACCACTGCTACAGGAAGGCCCTCTGCTACATCCTGATCCACACTATGAAGAACTCAAACGAAGTTACGGGGAGCACGACGGGATGAGTTTCTTCAATTAATGTGACATTTTGTGAATTTCTGAATTAATTGTTTGGTCTACAGAATATGATAAGTGATAAATGACCAAACTAAACTAAAAGTGAGGCAGAGATGCTAAGATGTCACTTTCTAGAAGAGAAGATTAAGATTGAAACACGCTGCAACAAGTCTTTTGAACTGTTATTGCAGGATGTAATGTTAGACTTTATTTTCTTTCCTTATCATTGACATGTGAACAGTACAAACACCAGACGAGGAGTTCAGCTTGTAAAGCAGCTTATTTAATTTTCACGTTCAAAAATCTGACCTCCAGACCTGAGAGCTTTAAATCTCTTCTCACATGACAAAAATGTCTTTCTTCATGTGGTTTCTAGCAAAAGTTCAACAAAAGAAGAGAAACAACATTCGGATAAGACAGAAAAAATTAGCAAGAAATATGAAAATAGCAGCAAATAAAAGTCAGATAAACTCCGGAAAAAGCAAAGTGACAGAGGGACGGTCCCTGTGTAAAAGTCCATACGTGGCAGCAGGTTATTGTAATGTGTTGCATTTAGAAAACCTCTAGCAGCCATAATAAATATGACAGGAGCGAAGGAGGTATTGGATGATGGTAGTAGTTGTTGTAGTAAAAAAGAAATCAGCATCAGGAGAGGCTGAGATGGATGGATGGTTCAGAAAACACTTCTTTGATGATTCATTTGAGCTCACAGCGTCTTTCGCAGGACTCCTTGTTCTTCAGCTTCTGCATTAAGACTCTGGGTGGAGGATTGTTGTCGTGCTGCAGAATGAATCTGATTTGGCACCAATCAGCTACATCCCTGATGGGAGTGTGTGAGAAGAATCTAAATGTCTCAACAGCTGGAACGTTTTCACAGTACTATAAGTGGGGTACTTAGCTCTACTGATGACAAACTAGAGTTGACAGACTTTTTACGTTGCAACAAAGCACCACAGCTGTACACTGGTGCACAATAGCCCGGATACTGACACATAAAAGCTATCCAAGAGAGCACAGCTCTGATGTGAGCCATTTCTACAACTTCCTTCTGAAGGTTCCTGTGGAGAATGTGTCTGTCTACCTCAGTTCACTTGTGAAGCCATCAAGTCCAACTGTTTGGCAGGAAGCGTTGTTTAAAAGGGCTCTGAGGTGAAGGCTGTTGAGCTCTGTGTTTGAGTGCATCTGTGAGTCTAATGGAGCCTGAAGATCCTGCTGCCGTCAAAGAGAGGCTGTAATCAGGCAGGCTTTTAACACACGGCCTGCTCTCCACCAGTCTTACCCATCAAGACAAGCACACCGGTAGCGCAAAGCTTCACAATAGTGTGTGTGCACATCACGCACACACACACAAAAACACACTAAAATGTATTTGAGTAGGATAAGTGGAGGAAAATGTAGAAGTGGAAGATATTTGGGAAAGATTTTGAAGATTAAATGGTGCTGAGTTTGAGTGCTGTCAGAGGCATAAAATGAAAGTTGGCTTTTATAAATGCCAACTTTTCACTCTGCTTTTTAAAGTTCCGATTCAAACGGAGAAACTTTAATAAAGCGTCAGTTTTACTGTATTAGACAGAAAGTCTTTTATAAGGCTGACATAATCGTGTGTTAGTGACGTCTCAACAACAACCCCACAAACTGTGAGTGTGGCGTTTGAACGACGAAATGAATCAAGGTGACAACAAAATGACCAGAAACAGTCAGGGGGGGGGGGCTCCCTTTTACCGACAAAATATACTTCACATACACATTTTTGTTTAGTACTAACAATCCAATGATAAAGAGTAAGATAACTCTAAATGCGAACATTCTCCTTACACTGTGGTGTTACTACTATAACTGTAATACGAGCCACAATACTTCTTCTGATACATTTTATTACAGCCTGATGAGTTTGATTACAGTACACGAGTAATAAAGTACTACATGTACATGTACACTATGATCATATTGTGATCTTGTTGGGCAGTGTTTTTATGGTAACACACAAAACAAACTATCAGTTCCTATCTACTGTGCATCTGGACTAATCTGAGGTTCAAGGCTTGGCTGCTGTTTCCTCTCAGCTCTGCTCATTGACCTTCTGAAGTCGCGTCACTTAAACCTTCCTCAGAGACATTAGACATCATTTTCTAAATCAATGTCATTTTCCATCTGTTTTCACTAATAACAGCTCTAACAGTGAAGCTGCTTTTCCAGCTGTGTGTTTACATTGAGATTTCACTCAGTTTAATTAGACCCAGGGTGCAGCGTTACAAGTGCGATTCAAGGGTCAGAGATGTGTTAAGAATGATAACGTAAAAGAGATGCCAGCAAATAAAAGAGGAGAAATAGAAGCTGAGGACAGATGGGGCTCTTAGTATCTCATATACAGATGCACCATAGTCAGTGCTTCTCTTACAACTTGCACAGACTCTGAGGGCTGCAGGCTGAGCAGCACAGACAGTGTCACTGTTTGTGGGAAAGCAGCAACTCCATCAGTGGCTCCCCACACACAGAGAGACGAGGACAGGAATAAAATTAATCTTCCTGAAGCTCTAAATAAAGTGCCCCAACAGCTGTGTACTAGGTCAGTTACCAATAATATTTCACAAAAGACCAGAGAGAAGAGGGGGTTTCAATTCTCAAATTGATTTCAGCTCATAGCTTCTCACTCTGAGAAGTGTTTGGGTGAATTATGAGGCTGTGGAGCAACAGAGGCGTCTGTTAGAGGACAGGGTTGGAATAACTGCCGCCTGTCTTCATTTGTACTCAATGCTCAGATAAACATAACATGAATCAGAACAGAGGGAACGTTGTTTCTCTCCAACATTTTCAGCCATCCAAACCTACAGATGTCTTCATATCTCGAAAATCTCACTGTAGGCCACCAGATAAGTTTTAGTTAGATTAGTTTTACATTTTTCAGTCTACAGAAGGATCTATGTTCAACTTCTACGTCCATTTACATTACATTTAGTCATTTGACACTTTTATCTAAAGCAACTTACAAGTGAAGTACAAAGGCAGGGTAAGCATAAGGAGGTTTGAACCTCAAGAACCTCGAGCCGCTTACATTAGTTCACACAAATATCAAATTAGTCAATCACATGGCAGCAACTCAGTGCGTTTAGATGTGCACATGGTTCAAACTGAGCATCAGAATGGGGAAGAAAGTGATTTCATTTACTTTGAAAGTGGAGTGGTTATATAGGAGTACTTCATAGACAACAATAACTCAAATAAGCACTTGTTAGAACCGAAGTCTGCACAAGAGAATCTCTGAATGGACACTGAACCTTGAAGCAGATGGACCACAGCAGCGGCGGACCACACCGGATGCATTCTTCTCTACTAAAAACAGAATTCACAAACGTTGCCCGAGTCTCGATTGGTCTGAAGAGTCCTAATTCCTGCTTAAAGGTCAGAATTTAGCCTTACATGGATTTAGGCTGCTGGTGGTTTAATGAGGGATGAAGCTGATATTAGCAGGCTGTACCTAATAAAGTGGCTCATGTAACTGTCTCCTTCTAAACTTTATGTATTTTATTTACCTTGTAAAGCTCACGCGACAGGACTTGTGTTGCTGTACAGTTCTACGGAGCATCAGCCTCCCTCCTCTCTCACACACATGGTTAAAGTGATGGTTGAGTGTTGTGGTAACTTTCAGATGCAGCAGGGTGGAGACTTAAGGACACGGTGTTGTTAACAGGTGGAGATTTTAAGGTCCCACAGTTCCACTCTCTCCCTCTTCCCCTGCACTGTAACCGTGTGTGAAAGTTTTCTAAAGTATGCTCACAGAACTGACAGCTTGGCAGAGCGTTGGAGGTGTGTGTTGCTTTTAATTAACTGCAGGTGTAATCTTCGCCAAGGCCGGCGACGGCACAGGAATATTTAGCTTCCCTTGTGCTTTGGATGGTTCTCAGGTAACACCGGGACGCCTCTAACTAAGACACTTCAGCTCAACCACTTGTTGTTCTTGTTGTTGTGGCTGATTTTAGATGCCAAACTTTGAAAAGCCCAAACTTTTAAGTGGGTCTCCGGAGGATACGGGCCAGACAGGCGCCAGAATTTGTGCCTGCTTTTAAAAAGTGGTCTCCCTGCACTTTAGAGTCCAATTCTAAAGCTATGAATCTCAAACAGGTTTGGAGGGAAATCTCTCTCTCTACACTACTCAGACACAGACACACACACACGTCAAGATCACAGGCCGGGGTGAAAACAGCTTCCCTAAGTGATTCCACCGAAGCCTGTGGGCTGTTTAGATTGTGTTAGTGTCACAGCTCAATAACCAGACGTCCTCCAGGATGCATCTCTCTGAACGCTGTCATTACACTGGAATAAGTTTGCCCCAGTCACATGTGACAG